>NC_142019.1:1172500-1252500 GCF_049901735.1 Notechis scutatus | reverse complement strand
GACCTTCTGGTTCTTCTTTGAAGACGTTTCTGAAGAAGAGCTGAAGAAGCTTCTTGGATGAGAAGCGAAACATCTTCAAAGAAAAACCAGAAAGTCCAGTTGTCTCTTGGAAAAATTTGCACCTTTGGGATAAAATAAAGATTCAGTCATCCAGGCCAAAAGTATCTTAAAAAGTAAAATCATGGTAACCGGACCAACATTTATGAAAACTGAGCAGTTTCGTTAACTCATCCAAGTTAACTTCTTCAGTCAAAATGAAAATAACAGGACAAACACAGACTTCTTCAGAGCTGAAGAAGCTTCTTGGATGAGAAGCGAAACGTCTTCAAAGAAAAACAAAGAGAGTCCAGTTGCCTTTCGGGAAAAGCACCTTTGGTGCAACCAAGACCTGGATGACTGAGAATCTCCACAGACATTATCCTATGACTAATGGAAATTTTATGCGGCATGAGATGAGATGAGATGCCCAAAGCCAGAGGTATGTAGTTTATACATTTCCTAGAGACATTTGCAGATAGCATATTTATCATATTGTTTTTCCTGTGCCCAAAATTTAATTCTTTTTTTTTTTCAATAACTCCTGGCGGAAACGCAGGATCCATGTCCAACAATAAGGTTTCAAATGTCCCCAAGATACACAATGACATTAGCCAGAAGTCCTATTGTGTTGGGATGCTTGGAATAGAGCAGTTAAATCAGAAGCATCTCCTACCGCACAGCCCATGACGATACACGAGTATTTCACGTACAAAGGTCGCATTCAAAAGGAATTTCCTGGGTCAAAAGCTGGTTGTAACCTACAAATTCATTATTTGTAGGATATTTTCCCCCACTTTAGCAAGATGCTCACATTTGCATAAAACGTATGAAAAAAAAAATAACGCAGGAAACTAACTTGTGCAATCATAAGCTAGAACTAAAGAAACATAATTAAAAGGCTAATCAAATCAAACCAGAGAAAAATTACGTGAGTGTAAAAAAAAGGAGAAACTCAGTAAGAAAAGGACAAAGAAATCCTATTGAAACAAACAAGAGTGTAAGCTTTCCTATCGCTCTCCATTGCCAATTGGACATAAGCTATAGACACAAACACAACAGGTGAGCGCAAAGAACAAGGAGAAGGAAATTGCCTTCCTATCCATGTTGATGGCTTCCAATTTCCAGCTGTCTAGGGGATATGCTCAGTGCCAAATAATTGTTGGTAATCGTAGCTCAGTGACATTTTGGAAAGTCAAATTTCCCCCCCATTAAGTTTGCACATCCTATTCAGTGGCTCTCCCACTTAAAGCCTACTATAATGCTGTTTAACAAATAGATAACATTCCAAGAGCCTCTACGAATCATAGTTTTCCAGCCAAAATCAGTGGAAGGCAAAAGTAGACACTGTTGTTTGTCTTGTAAATTATTCTAGTTGTTGTGGTGAAAAAAGGAGGCGATAGGGAACTTTTTGAATGAGATGAAATTTTGTCTAAGAAAGTTGCTCCTAAGTTTTTTTTTCTTCCCCTTTTTAAAGTATGAACTGAATCGGCTGATTAAATTAAAATACAAGCTTTTAGACGCACTACGAACAGTTCCAAAACATTATTAACAAACATCCAGAGTAACAAATCTACTGTCTGCTCCTAACATACAGAGAACTTTTACTTTGCAACAGAAAACTGTACCGTCCACATTCTTCTTCCCTTCGGTTACTACCAAGGTGTATTTTGAAATTGCAATTGCAAACATATTATAATGTTCCAAAGTTCTTAATACACCCCCCCCCAAAAAAAAGTGGATAATGTTTAACATTTTGGCTGGTCTGTGCTCCGTGACTACCAGGATTGCATCACAGAACAAATAAAACTCATATGAATAATTCTCACTACCCACTACCCAGGCATGACTTCACAGAAAGCTTGCATTCGGATGCAAATCAAAACCAGCAGGATTTCCGGGGATATCCCCTGGCCACAAAAATGTATAAGACACACAGAGGGGGAAAAAGGCTTTCTCAGGATTCCCCCTCCTGTTATAACTCCCCACTTTTTTTTTGCAAAGGAAGAACGGACGCACGGAATTTCCACTGCAGTTAAGCTTGTAGTAACTCAGAAGTCGTTTTGTACTCACACTTCGGAAGTTTGTCAAGCTGCTTCTTGGGTCCTTTCCAAAGCAGGGGTGATGAACGCTCGATGCAAATCCTTGTCTGTCTGAAGTACCGACCGGGGCCTTTGGTGGTCAGAAGATTTCACGGGGCAGAATATTAGCTGCTCAGATTCTTTTTTTAGGCCGTGTCTCATGGTGGCTCCTCTTTTAGGGACCTCCCCCTTCCACGGGGCCGGGAGGGAGGTGTGTTTCCCAGCCTTGCCTGTGTGCAAATCTTCTTTCGGAGTGCAAACAAAAGATAAGGGAGTGCACAATCCTAGCTGCTCAACTTAATGACCAGAATTGAGCCCCAAACGTACGTTGCTGAGCGAGAAATCTGTTAAGCGAGTTTTGCCCCGTTTTACGACTTGTTCTCGCCCCCCCACTTGTTATGGGAATCAGCACAGCTCTCAAATTAGCAACACAGTTATTAAGTGAATCTGGTTTCCTCCGTTCCCTGCCAAAGGGGATGGTGTGACTCGGGGACACTCCAACCGTCATAAATGCAAAATCACGTAACCATGGGTATGCTACAACGATCGTAAGTGTGGGAAAATGGCCATAGGTCCACTTTTACAGTGCCGTCGTAACTTTGAACAGTCACTAAATGAACTTGTAAGTCGAGGGCTACCTATATAAGAAGAGTCTTTTTTATTATAAAAAATAAAAAAGTTTTTATTTTTTAATTATTTGAATACATCTTTGAGAGAACAGTGTGGTTCCAGATGTTTTACATTTCAAATCAGTCATATCCACAATCATAAATACAGCTTTCTGACATCACATCATTATCTATTACCACATTTTCTTCTTGATATTCTCATAAATTACTCCTTTCTTTATTTTAATCAATCTCTATCTTCCTTGATCATATATTCTTATGTTCAACATGTTTACAGTGTAATCTATTCACATCATTTCATTGATCATTCAAAATTTCATCTTAATTTTTATTATCCCCTATTAAATCCCCTTTTCAATATTACATTTGCCACTGTTCCATATGTTTTTATTTTCTATGTGCTCCCTTCTTTCTAACTCATTTTTACACAAATACATTTTCCATCTTATTTTCTTTTAGCCACTAATGTCAAACTTACGACCATATATCCTCACTACCTTATACAAAGGAATAACAAAATATATAATTCATTAGATTATATCCATAGTCACAATACAACTTTCCAATATCACATCATTATCTACTACCAAATTGTCTTATAAGAAGAGTTTTGGCACATCAGTTTCACAGACCTGTTGTGTCTCGTTCCTGGGTGGGATATTGTTTGACGTTTTCAATACATTCTGCTTGAATTATTCAAATATTCTGCTTGATGAGTACCATCATAAACTAGGTACGGTTCAAGAATTTGCAAAGGACAAGGAAAGACTTTCTTTTCTTTGAAACAATCCCTTGGGAGGGGGAAAAAAAAAAAAAGATGAGAAAACGCTAAGACCTTCTGTGTCCCACAGTATCCTGAGCAGGAAGAAAGATTAATTCATCCTTTGCTGATGTAGGCAGCTTAGGAGTAAATGCCAGGTCATTGCTTCTCTGCAGCTTCCTTATCGACAGCATGAGCCTATTCATCCTAAATGTCGACTCCCAGACACCAGAGAAAGAACGACTTAAAAAAAAAAAAAATTCTGCACCCACCAATTGAGTCCTGCCTGGACTTGGCGAGCCGACGGCTGGGTTTCACCTTATTTTTAAAACCTATCTAACCTGCTTACGCGTTAAGAAAGAATTCCTAAGCATTGTTAGTGGCTTTGCTTTTATGCCTTTCGTTGTGTGAAGCGGTTTTGCCACTCAGGTCTCACGTTTTGTTCCGTGTTTTCTCCTTCCCAAGAATTCCCTCCTCCTGATGCCACCTATTCATGACTGAGAAGCTGGAAACAGCTAGAGGAGTCCTGCCTTGGTTTCATCCTTCAACATGACCAACCCCCAGTGAGTACAGACGCTTGAATAAGAATTTCTTGGTTTGCTTTTTCTACAGGGTGTTGTTCTGTTTGATGTAAAAAAAGGCACCCAGCAATGAATGAAGACTCTCTTGGTCAGGAAAGTTGGAGATTGCAGTAGTAGAAAACTTTCAGTGGTATGGATAACCTGTAAAACCTCCCCATTTCCTTCCCACCTTTAATTTGACATGGAGCTTTCATTTAAAAAAAACACCCTCTTTCTACCATCATTTCTTCCTTGGTATAATGGCTTTGTTTAGCTTTGGGTTCCTGTCTGTGTGTGTGTGTGTGTGTGTGTGTGTGTGTGTATCTATATCTATCTCTATATCTATCTATCTATCTATCTATCTATCTATCTATCTATCTATCTATCTATCATATCTATCTATCTTATCTATCATATCTATCTATCAATCATATCTATCTATTATCTATCTATCTATCTATCTATCTATCTATCTATCTATCTATCTATCTATCTATCTATCTATCTGTCATCTATAATTTCAGCATCCAGACCTCTTTATCCATCCTGTGTAATTTAAATCTCGATGCCCTTCAGATGTTTGAACTACAAGTCCATATAGCAATAGAACTTAAGACTTACATACCGCTTCACAGGGCTTTTACAGCCGTCTCTAACCGGTTTACAGAGTCAGCCTGTTGCCCCCAACAATTTGGGTCCTCATTTTACCCACCTTGGAAGGAAGGATGGAAGGCTGAGTGAACCTTGAACCTGGTGAGATTTGAACTGCCAGATTGCAGTCAGCCAGCAGTCAACAGAAATAGCCTGCAGTGCTGTACTCTAACCGCTGTGCCACCACAGCTCAAATGCTTGAATAGACTCTGTAAGTCCAATTTTGGATAGCAATAGCACTAGCCCTTAGACTTCTATACCTCTTCACAGTGCTTTACAGCCGCCTCTAAGTGGTTTACAGAGCCGGCCTCTTGCCCCCATCTGGGTCCTTGTTTTACCGACCTCGGAATGTTGGAAGACTGAATTCATCTTGAGCCAGTTAGAATCGAACTCCAGATTATGGGCAAAGTTAGCCTGCAATGCTGCATTCTAACAGGAAGGAAGGAAGGAAGGAAGGAAAGGAAGGAAGGAAGGAAGGAAGGAAGGAAAGGAAGGAAGGAAGGAAGGAAGGAAGGAAGGAAGGGAAGGGAAGGAAGGAAGGAAGGAAGGAAGGAAGGAAGGAAGGAAGGAAGGAATGAATAACATTTACACTTACCTACCGCTTCACAGTGCTTTCCAACCCTCTCTAAGCGGCTTACAGAGTCAGCCTCTTGCTCCCAACAATCTGGGCCCTCATTTTAACCACCTCGGAAGGATGGAAGGCTGAGACAACCTTGAGTCTTCATCCCTAACCGTTGGTCATTCCAACTGGGTTTGATGGTAATCAAAAGTAGTTGGTCTGGCTGTGAGCATCTAACTCTGTTCTAATATATTCTACTCAAGCACTCCTGGTTGCTACTCCTTTTTTTTTTCCTCCCCTCTTTTGTTATCGAGAATCAAGAGGATATAAACAAGAGGTTCCCTTGTTCAATTCCTCATGTTCATACGGAAAAACAGATGTTCTGTTTGGGGCAAATATTCTTGCATAATTTGCCCCCTGGAATAGAGAGTCTTCTATAATTATCCAGTTGATTATCCAGGCCATTTAATTCACTAGAGGATTTTAAACACTTTTTTTTTTTCTGGAGAGAAATCCGTGCAAGGTCTGCAGCCAGTTCATCAAAATGAAGTTGAACGTGAAGCCTTTTTTTTTTTCTTCCCTTGCTTATCTTCCCTTGTTTGTTCCAGTCTCTTGGTGTTTATTAGCCTCTTAATAGGGTGGCAGGTGGGAGATCTGGTTTAGAGTTAGACCCTTTGGCATTCTAAAAGGCAGCCATTGAGGTGGGGTAATTCATCCTGTTTTCCTTCATCATTTCTCCGAGATTTCACTCTTTATGTGTCAGGATTCCAACGATTGCCCTAATTAAATCATGAGCCTTGAGCCAAACTTCAAAAAGCTTCAAAGACTTTATTAGGAGTGACTTATTGGCATGACTTGGATGTAGCCGATTCTGAGACACGTAATTCACTGTCACCCTTGACCCTGGTTTTCCCCCCACCCCTCTGGGTGTATCATAATTGCGTTGCTTGCATTGTGAATAACATGAGGGTAGTGAGGGGAGGGGGGAAAGGACGGAGGCGGGGAACTTGCCCCACACGCCCCACGGGTCTGGCCTGGCCACCGGGCTGCTTCTTTCCGCTTCTTTCTTCTTCTGCTTTTGGCTGCACGCAAGGAAAGCAGCCAAAGTCTTTCTTTCTCTCCCCCAAACTCTGCCAGAAATGAGTCTTTGGGACCCTGCAAGGCCTCCTTGCTCCAAGAGGCTGCGCTGGCGTGACAAGTCTCACAAAGACTCATTTCTGGCAGAGTTTGGGGGAGAGAAAGAAAGACTTCTGCGGCTTCTGCTGCTTTCCTTGCATGAAGCCAAAAGTCTTTCTCTCTCTCTCTCTCCTGAGGACGGAGCTGGAGACGATATCCTGCGATCCCAAATAAAGAATGATCGATCCGTAGGAAAATAGGCTGGGGAATTTTCCTGCAGACTTTTTGGGGGGGATTTTCCCAGGGTCTCTGTTCCATGAGATTTAAAATGATGAGTTTGGTGGTCCCTGAGATCCCAAAAGGTTGGCATCCCTTGGTGTAGGGTCTCCTCCTTGGGTGGGGGGGTTGGACTAGATGACCTACAAGGTCCCTTCCAACTGCTAATCATCTGGTTTACCTGGGAAGGCTGACAGAACAGGTAGTCCTCGATTGACCATCATGATTTTGAGCCCAAAATTTCTGCTGTTGAAGTTCAGCAAGTTTCTTGCTCCATTGTTAAGCAGTTGATAAGTTAGCCACCCGATTGTTAAGTGAAACTGACATCCCCATTGGCTTGTCAGAAGGTTACAACAGGGGATCCCATGGACACAGCAATGGTCATAAATCTGAGCCAGCTCCCAGGAGACTGAACTTTAATCACGTGGTCACGGGGATGCTGCAGAACTTACAAAAAAATATGAGGGTTAACACTCCAGAGGGTTAATGTCATTGCCCAGAGGATCATGGGTTGCCCTCTCCCCTCTTTGGAAGAGCTTTATGGCTCCCGCTGCCTTAAGAAAGTTCAAAACATCCTCAAAGATCCATCTCATCCTGGGAACCCCCCTTCTTTTTTTTGCACTATTACCATCTGGCAGACGGTGTCAACTCCTAAAATATTTCTCTAGTTTTTTAGAGTTGCCAGCAGAAAGGGAGGAGGAAGCAATGCAGCAGCTTGCAAAACCAAAAGTGCATTCCCATAAATGTTTTCATAGATAGTTTCTAGGCGACTGAAGTTTTCTGCAGCGCAAAATTCTAGCTGGAGAGCAAGCATGATGGATGACTCTTGGCTATGGATATGTCCCATTGGAGAATATGAATTATGATACACCCAGGGGGTGGGGGAAAACCAGGGTCAAGGGGGACAATGAATGATGTGCCTCAGAGTTGGCTACACCCAGGCAGCGCTGGACATTTTAACTCCCAATAAATCCTTTTGAAGTTTTGGAAATTTGGCTCGAGACTCATGGTTTAAATGGGGGTAACTGCCAGAATCCTGAGAGATGGTCCACGATAATAAAAACAAGGACAAACAGGCTGAAAAACAGTTTCTATCCCAGGGCAGTAACTCTATTGAATTCTACTGTATAGGGCAATATTAATGCAATATCAGGGGTTTTCAGTTCAATTGTACAGAATGTGAAGGATGTGTGTTTGTGTTTTATTTTCATAGTCATAATGTGCACTGGTATTTAATTTCATTGTACGAGGTGCAATGACAATAAAGCAAAGTAAACTAAACTTAACTTGTGAAAAACGGTCCTCAGTCCCTTTTTTTGGGTCACTCAATGAATGGTTTTAAGTCCAGGACTGCCTATAAAGCACAAATCAAGATAATTTGCAGTTGTGGGGGGCTGGTTCTTATTTCTGCCTTTCATTGATGACTTTATTAGGCCTCCTATAGAAGGTGGAGTTTCCGAAGTTGAAATAATTTCCCAACAAATAGAAGAAGAGACCAGGAGCGTCGCGCCAGTACAGCTGGTTAATTTCGCCTATCGGGACTTACCTCTGGCAGCCCTAGATTTGTCTGTAGCAGGTTCGCAGCTCTTGTCCAATTTGGATGAGGAATACCAGCGAGAAGGGTAAGCGCACATTTCTACTTGCTTTTAACTGCCCGAATTTTTTTCTTTAAAAAAAATATATATTCCGGTAATTTAATTTACAGAAAAGGAACTTCTCTTTTTGTGCTGTTATACAATCGTTGTCCTTATCGCTGGATCCATCCTCAGGCAACTTCGGTTGTGCGTTGTTACTCTTACCCAATCATGTTTGTTTGTTTAGAGTTCTTAAGATTAGGATATTCATGCCTTACCAGGGAAAAAGGGTTTGTTTATTGTTGTTTTTGTCGAACCCAAGACTTTAGTTTCTGACTTTTGACGAGTTTTAGTTCGCTGTCTTAATTAGAAACAGGAGGTTCCGAAAAGCTGTTTTCTTGTGTATATTGTATATTATGTGTAATGGGAAAGAATGGTTATAAAATGCTTTTAGGCAGGGGTGACTTTTGGGTTCGTCAAATGCTTTTAGGCCAGAAATGTTGGCTGGGTAAATGCAGCAGAGGACAATTCTTCTAAAAAAGAGCTTAAATGAATGTAGTTCAGCGATAGAAATACATCCATTGTCCAAAAAGAAAAAAGAATGCTTTTTTAAAAAGGGAAAGTCCTCGACTTACAATCACCATTGAGTCCAACATTTCTGTTGCTAAGTGAGACATTTGTTAAGTGAAGCTTTAGTCCCATTTTATGACCTCCGTTGTTAAGTGAATCATTGCAGTCAATAAACTGAGTAACATTTTGCTCGTTAAAGTGAATCTGGATTTCCCCATTGACTTTGCTTGTGATCTGCAAAAGGGGGATCACCAGATGACCTTGGGACACAGCAACGGTCGTAAGTATGAGCCAGTTGCCCAGCATGCGATCATAGGGATGCTACAAACGTCGTAAGTGTGGGGAACGATCATAAGCCCCCCTCATTCAATGCCGTTGCAACTTTGAATGGCCCCGAAACAAACTGTTGTAAGTCGTGGACTACCTATATATTTAGTTTGTGGACTTAAGTCAGGGGTCTCCAAACTTGGCCACTTTAAGACTTTGTGGACTTCAACCCCCAGAATCCCCCAGCCAGCATAGCTTACTCTCTTGTAATCCCTTCCTCTGCAATCTCTCTCCACTTTAGGAGGTTAAGAGAAAAAAGAAACAGACACGGCTGGCTGGCTGGAGAATTCTGGGAGTTGAAGTCCACAAGTCTTTAAAAGTGGCCAAGTTTGGGGACCCCTGACTTAAAGGTTGATGCATGCCCTTTTGTTAAACGGGATGCTGTTGTGGAGACTGTGTTGTGCTGAGCCAAACTCCGTGTCCTTCCGCGTGGCACGTGGGGCTGCCTTTGGTGGCATCCCGTCCCTTTCCCCCTTCTCCAAGTCACGAAAGCGGAAACTGTGACATCTGCTAGCAGCTTGAGTTGGAGTGTTTGTAGTGGCTCATTACCAGAATATTATGGTAATCTTTTCCCTCTCTCTGTGTTCGCTGTTGAGCATTCGCTTAAACAGCGGCATATTGCAAAAATTGTCAGCTGGTCATAGGATGGGCTTTTGTACACAGGGAAAGGCTGTTTTGTGAGGTGCACCTTTCTCCTCCCCCACCGTAAATTGGCATTACTGATGTTCCCCTCTTAGCATATTTATTTTAAAACCTCTCCGTTTAAAATAAATGCATAAATAGATTTATATCAGGGATCTCACATAGCAGCTTGCTTTTTAAAAAAAAAATCGCAAAATTATATTTATTTCCATAAACGCTCCTTTGCTGATTAAATTGGTTTGATCTTTTCCTTCGAAAAACGTTCAATTTGTTTTAGAATTTGCTTGATCAAAATGGTGCCTCTTTATGTATCTTACTTAAAACTGGAAAGAAATTTCTCTCTCTTTTTTTTGCAATTTATATCTAGACAGTTCTGGGAACCGTCTACCAGGTAAAATTCAGGCCTCTTCTACCACTTATCTAGCAACTGGAAATGTGTCTGATGGATGTTTTGATGGTTCTTTGGTTGTAATCCTTTTAGATGTCTGTGTTTATAATAATACACCACTTTTAAATGACGGTGTAATTTACAAAATACACACTTCTTACTTACATCCCTAAAGAACGATCTACATACATTTTGTAAGTGAAGACTTTAAAAACGGGATTTTTCTAACCAACCCTGATCTTTAATCGTATCTTTTTGTTGGTAGTAATTTCAGACCCATTCCAATGTCTTTATTTCTCCCCACTTGTTTTATTTTTGTTTTTAACCAGGTGAGCCCCAGTTAAAATTCCAGCTTTATATTCCACAGTGGCTTTAAACACAGGCATCTCTGCCATCTACTGTCCATTCTGGGGAATTTTTAAAAATCACAGAATTAGAATAAATATTTAGGACTGACATATAAAGAAATGAAACAGGAACCTAGATTTTATCCTCTAGAAATATTGACGGGAGGAGGATGCGGTTATTTATTTTTAAATGTAAGTAGATCATTTGGTAGCTACACTTTTAGAAAATACTGCAACGAACATCACTATAACTCCTGCGTATCTGTAATTAGCCCCCAGTTTTTGATAGATGGCATTTGAAGTCCTGAGAGAATGACTTGGGAACTTTATTAGTAAATTTTGGGTCCGAGTTTGGTGCTCTCTGTGTTCTGTTACATTATGTAAAGACTTCATAATAATTTGCTCTAGAACATTAAGTCCTGTAGAGAAAGAACACGTTCGCTTGCGTTGGCAGAAGTTTCAAGGAAGAGTAAATGCTTTGCATACAGAAAGGATTCCTGTTCAATCAGTTGTTGGTGTCTGAAATTAAAATTTGCAGGTAGCCAGCGATGGAGAAGACCTCTGCAGTAAACTGATCTTCACCGCTGGCTAAAACAATTTAGTGCTTCGATTCGGTATAAGGCAGCACGCATTGCCTTCACCGTCATTACTTTACTCATACAAAATGTCAAAGCGTAGGAATAAACGACGCAGGAAACTGCAAGGAGCAGTAATGTTTACTTCCATGCCTTGTTTGTTTGGATGCTGAAGTTGTATGAAGAATTTGGTAGGCTTCCTACCTGGGTGCTCCTTGATCCTCTGAAAAATAAAAATCGGAAATTCCCGTTCACACACCCCGTGAAATGAAACAATCGGATTTGCAAGTCATCGAAGAAGGTCGCTTAATCTAGATGTAGAAATGCTTTTCAGTTTTTAGACCTATCTAAAGGAGTCCTAGGTTCTGATGGCTACTGGCTTTCAAGGACAGTTGGATAAGGTCAGGCGGGAAAATAAAGCTGGTAATGGATAATAATTCCACTTTTGAAAGCCACGTGACTTTAAGCTGCTTTGGCTCACCTCTTGGAGAGATGGATGGCATATAAATTTAATTAATAAATAAGTACCCACTAAGGGTGACGATCAATAGCTGTGGGTTCTTGAGCTTGTACCTTCTTCTGGTCTTCTAATTGCCAAGTGCATGGCCTGAATAAAAGAGTAGCTGGAGTAGAAAGACCTTCAACGTCCCTTCCAGCTCACTCATTCTATTCCTTTGGTCTGATCCTGCATTGTTTCTCTTCGCTATCTGCGCATTTTGTACAAAAAGGAACCATTGGGGGTTGAATCCGGACTCTCGACTTATTACACGGAGAAATTTGCAAACTGGACGCAGTGAACACGGCACGTTCACTAAGTAGATGGGTCGAGTAGATATGTACCATAAAGATACGTTTCATTAAGGTTATTGTGTGGTGCTGATTTAGGGGCTGGATGAGGACCAATTGTGGAAGCTCCGTGGATATTTTGTCCAGTCGCATCCTTTCAGCCCAACTATTTACGATCCCTGTTACAGGGGTGAAATGAAATGAAGTTTGCATCCTGCATCCAGAAGGAAAGGCGGGATATAAATTTGATCGAGAAGAGAAAAAAATTAAAAGAGAATAGAATAGAAAAGAGAAAAATAGAATAGAATTAAGAATAGAGTAGAATAGAAAATAGAATAAAATAGAAAATAGAATTAGAAGAATAGAGTAGAATAGAATAGAAAATAGAAGAAGAATAGAATTAGAAGAATAAGAATAGAGTTGAATAGAATAGAAAATAGAATAGAAAATAGAATTAGAAGAATAGAGTAGAGAAGAATAGAATAGAGTAGAATAGAATAGAGAATAGAATAGAATAGAAGAATAGAATAGAATTAGAAGAATAGAATAGAAAATAGAATAGAGAATAGAATAGAAAATAGAAGAATAGAATAGAATTAGAAAATAGAGTAGAAAGATAGAATAGAATAGAAATAGAATTATAAGAATAGAATAGAATAGAATAATAGAATTATTAGAATAGAATAGAATAGAATAGAATAGAATAGAATAGAATAGAATAGAATATTGAAAGAATAGAATAAGAAATAATAGAATAGAAAATAGAATAGAAAATAGAAAATAGAATAGAATGAGAAAGAATAGAATAGAATAGAATAGAATAGATAGAATAGAATAGAATAGAATAGAATAGAATAGAATAGAATAGAATAGAATCTTTGGAGGTCTTCTAGTCCAACCCCCTGCAAAATAAGAACGGACTCCTAAATACCGCTGGCTGCTTCTGTCTTGCTCTTCTTTACCTGCCTGCCTTTTTCTCGTCTGTCTTCCTCTTCTTCCTCCTTCCCTCTCTTTTTCTTCCTTCAGATCTAACTGGCTTAAGCCGTGCTGTGGGAGGCGAGCGGCCGTCTGGCAGGTATTTTTGCTCAGTGCGAGCCTCAACAGTTTCCTGGTAGCCTGTGTAGTTTTGGTGGTGATTCTTCTGACCCTGGAGCTCCTAATAGATATAAAGCTCCTCCAGTGTGAGTAGCAGGCCTTTATCGTTGCTTTTTGGGGGTTTTTGTTTTGTTTTTTCATTCCTGGAATGTTTGAGCAAACCATAGGATACAGGCAGTCCTTGGTTTACAACAGCCCGTAGAGTGACCGTTCGAAGTTACGACGGCACTGGAAAAAGGGGAATTATGACCCTTTTTCATATTTACAAAGACTACCTGTATGCCATGGCATAAAACCTCATGCAGCTACAAAGGGGGAATAAAAACGATTATTCAGACTGGTTTTATTTGAATATTGTTTCTGTTTTCCCTCCTTTTTTTTTAAACAGCAGCAGACATAACCCTTATATCCTCGCATTTGCAGATTTGTGTGTTTCTGTGTTATTGCTTTTCCAGCATAAAAACACACCATTTTGTTCGGTGTTTTCAGGATTTGAAAAGTTTAAGAAACAACACTTAGATGGTGTTTTTTTTGGTCATAAACTTTTTTATTTTATTTAACAAACATTCCATCTTTTCTTTGTACAATGTGTCATCTGGGTGCATATATCTTGTGCATACTATTTGTGGTTAATACAGTTTCCTTACCATAACAACAACAATTACATTACATTCTTATTTTGAACTAGTATACATAATATATCTTATCATTATAACCATCCCCTTCATAACTCCTTCCCCTCTATGTTCCTATATTCATGTATGTTTATATATATATATATGTATGTATGTATGTATGTATGTATGTATGTTTTCTTAAGTTTTCGGTACTTACATGTATGGCATTCAGCTTTGTTCGGGTATTTTCCCACGTCATTGTAGTTGTTCTTTTAAAGTTGTCGCAGCGTTTCAGCAGAATCTCATCTGCCATCATCAGGCTTCTGTGAACAGATGAACACTATACAGAAGTCTGATGATGGCAGATGAGATTCTGCTGAAACGCTGCAAACTTTAAAAGAACAACTACAATGACGTGAAAATACCCGAACAAAGCTGAATGCCATACATATACATACATACATACATACATACATACATACATACATGTGTGTGTGTGTGTATATATATGTGTATATATATATGTATGTATATATGTATATATATACACACACACACACACACACTATGTTCATATATTTAATTTCTAATTTCCATTTTTCTTTTCCAATCATTGATAAAGTGATTCCTATATCATATAATATTCAGTTTGTTCTTTTCCTTTAATTGGCCAGTGTTAACCTATTCATTCCTGCACGTTCAACACTTGGATGTTGTTTGTTATTTGCCTTTCTTTTGGTTTGGGGCTAGTTCCAGTGAAATTCTTGCTGTCAGTTCTGGAATGTACGTGTGTACGTGTTTTGTGTGTGTGTGTGTGCACGTTTACACGTACATACACAAACATACGCCCCTCTTCGTGTCGGCTTAATGCTTATATTGATTTTGTCTTCTTATGGCCAGGAGGGTTTTCTGTGCATTTTGTTTGCAATCACTGTCATATTCTCATGTTATGGTAATAGGTGTGAGCTCAACAAGATTCAGGAAATCCTTCTATGAAAAGAAAGGCTTCCTTATGTTGGAGGTCGCAGTATGGAGCAAATATTGCCTCCTTCAAACCTGTTCGTTTTGCAGGATCCAAGCTGGGTCATTCATAGAGACCAAAGACTTAATCTTCTGAGCTTTAAAGTTTGAAATTCCCCAAGGACTAAAACCCTGGTCCCAACAAATGACCCAGATTGGATCTTGAAACATTATCCTGAGACACATATATTTGCCTTCATTCATGTTCGTTTTAAATCAAGAGGTCTCCAAACTTGGCAACTTTAAGACTTGTGGACTTCCAACTCCCAGAATTTTCCAGCCAGCATAGCAAGTTTGGGGACCCCCGTTTTAACTCATAACCTGATGTTCTGGAAATTCCCCTAAATCCTTTATTTATCCTTAAATAATCCTTTATTTCCCATAATATCGTCTGAACTAACAGCGTGCTGTGAGGCCAGCTTGCCAGGGGAAAACTCCACGCGGGGCAAGAGTTGCATTAATATCAAAGAAATGGTGAAAGAGAATCATTAAAAGAAAGCAGGGGCAGAATGAAATGCAAATGACAAAAATTAAAACACTTTTTAAACTTTTCATTTAAATAATTCAATTGAAGTATTACATTGTGCCGTAGAGGGCTGGCCATGAAGAGATGCCCCATTCCTCTCTCTTATCAGACTATCAATATATGCTCTCTTGTTTTTACTGATGCCTTCCCTGTATCCATCTTAAGGTTTCTGCGACTTTCGAGGTTTGAGCTTTGCAAAATGGGGATATTAATTTAAGAATGAGAAGGAAAACGGACAGCTGCTTTTAACTTTAAAATACATTTTAAGACTGGCCGTTCTATGCGTTGCGCACCTCCTAGGGCTCGTGGGATGTGTTGTTGCCAGGGTGGGAGGTGAGGGGGGTTATTATATTATTTTATTAATTTATTATGTGATTATTCTCTGCTATTAGTTTTATTGTTTTACATATGAGGTTTTTACATTTCCGTAAGACGCCTCGAGTCACCGAATAGGTTGGCAATACAAATTTCCTAAAATAAAAATAAAATAAATATCTAACTTGCTTTTTTGTCCTTAATTGTAGTTTCAAGTGCATCTCAGTTTGCTGGCATCATTCACTGGATCAGTCTGGTTATCCTATCGATCTTCTTTTCAGAGGTAAGAGAAACACAAATTGTTACTGTACGGAAAAGAAATATGGCTGAATTTTCTTAGAGGAGAAGTTTTTTTTCCCGATCCTTCAGTAAACATATTTTTAATTGGGACTTTGGGGTTTCAGAAGAGGCTTCCCCTAACTAATTTTAATGTTCCAATGGTGGAGGGAAGACCAGTGTACAGATCCCAATTAAGAACAGAGAATGTCCTCGTCAGTCTCTTGAGACGAGAAAGAAAGAGCCATAAATAGCTGCTTTTATTGACAGATGCTTCTTCCATTGTCACTTGAAGTGTTGAAATGAGTGGCACGATCAATAGAAAGGATTGGCCTCTACAGTGTTCCAGAGGGCTTAGTTGTGGCATTGTCTGCAATTAAAGACATCTCACTTAATGATTAGAATTAAAAACATCTTGACTAGCGCTGGGGATGGTTGCCTAGTTTGGGTCATGAAATGTCTGCGAGAAAGCAAGCTCAGAGAGCACCAAGTAGCCCACAATCCTCCCGTACTTCTTTCTCTTCATCTACCATTTCCTCCTCCTCTCCAAGAACCCACCTCCCTTCTAGGACTGATGATGTTACCTAGCTGGATAATGAAACGTCTGCAAGAAAACCACCAAGCTCAGAGAGCACCAAGTAGCCCACAATCCTCCCATACTTCTTTCTCTTCCTCTTCCATTTCTTCCTCCTCCTCCAAAATTCCACCTCCCCTCCAGCACTGATGAAGTTACCTAGTTGGGTAATGAGATGTCTACAAGAAAGCAACCAAGCTCAGAGAGCGCCAAGGACCCCACAATCCTCCTATACTTCTTCCTCTTTCTCCTCCTCCTCCAAAAAACCACCCTCCCTTCCAGCACGGATAATATTAGCTACTCGGGTAATGAAACGTCTGCCAGAAAACAACCAAGCTCAGAGAACACCAGGCGCTTCCCAAAGGCATCTCAACCTGCCATCATACTCTTAACACCTCCATTTTTCTCCCTTCTCTCTTGGAATTTAATTTGCAGCTTCTTTGGTGCAGAGGTGTAGTCTTCAGGTTGTGCTATTTACATTAAAAGTGCCGCAAAACCAGCTTCCTCTAAAACGTCACAGGTGCATGGATCCAGTACAATCCAAGAGGATATTATTTTAGAGTTGTCACCATTTGAAATGTGTAGCAAATCGAGTGTAATCCTCTGTGGGTTATTATTATTTTTTCTAATGGTAAACTTCCTAGAACTTGTTCTGCCTTAGAAAAGCGCAAGAAATTTAGAACCCAGAGTAGTTGAAAAGGCGTCAGATCTCTGCACACACGGCCCATGTATACCAAATCGTTTAAACCAGGGGTGTCTGTGTCCAATCTTGGCCACTTTTTTTAAGACCTGTGGACTTCAACACCCAGCTGGGAGTTGAAGTCCACAGGTCTTAAAAGTGGCCAAGATTGGACACCTCTGGTTTGAAACTGTCCAAATTCTGTTAAACTCTTTATTTACAAGCTTGAAGTGCCTGCGTCTTAAGAGATTTAATTTCTCGTTGCCTGCTTGTCAATGGCCAAATTCATACTTCATTAGGAACATATTTTCTTGCCAAACTTCAAATAAGGCATGAAATTGTCTTAACAGCTGTGTTCATTTAAACCGTGGGCAGGCTCATTGTGCAGTCCTGACACCCCCCACTCAATCAGCAATTGGGTTACAAATGGATCGTTTTAACCCTGGCATCATTTCAGGCTCATCCCTAATTAACCATATCACACATATGGGGACGGGGGCCTAGATCTCCCTTCCCAGCTGAACAGCCCAAAGATGACATCATCCTTTGGAGGTTCCCCCCCAAAAAAATTAGGATTAGCCCACAGATTCCCCTCTCGCTGCTTGTTTTTACAAGGTTCTCCTCAATTTACGATGGTGGTTTGGTCATTAGTCATTGCAGTCCTTAAGCAGGTCGCCACTTTTCCGCCCTGAGAAAAACCATTTGTATTTGCAAATGGTCTAAAAATGTTTGGCAGCTTAAAATCTATGAAAGGGAGATTTATTATTTTATTATTTTTGCACTAACTTGAAAGTCGGATCTGTGGAGACTTAAAGAATTGGAGAATGGCTGCTATTAAAACATGAAAAGATCAGTCCTCATTAGTCTGGGATTTTCCCTATCTTTTCCATTATTCCCAGAACAAATTAAAAATAGGGGAACACATTTTCCGTGCTGAGCTGCCTTTCAACACCCCCCCCCCCCCCCAAAAAAAAAATTGAACTTCCAAGAACTTGGAGCATTTAAATACTGTGCTTCTATAAAAAGGAGTCCGTAATGGCAAAATACAGAAAAATCTTTGGGTCATGTTCCTTTTACTCTCATCTCTTTGATTAACATTAATACCATTGGGTCAATCATACCTTCATATTAATTTCTATCCAAAGCCGCTCCCTGTTGTTTCGACCAGAATGTATGTAGGACTTGTTGCTTTCAATTTTATTTCCCTCCCTTTAAAAATCATTCAAAATCAGAAACTTTTTCTGTGAAGAAGCCGGCCTCTAAATCCCATTGTTTTTCCGAGTTTCTTCTTTCCTTCCAATCTGATGCACAGTCCACACATACCTCACTGGCTCCTTATATGTGACGCTGAAAAGTCATGTCTGAACACGTAGTACTGAATATCAGTTGCAAGGAGCAGACAGAAGAAGGGCATCTTTCGAAGAACGGAATAAGCTTTATATATATAACTGATGTCAACATTTTTTAAAAGGAATGTGAAAATGCATAAATGCTAATTTCCTCTTTTCTCCCTCCCCCTCTTATGTTTCCCAACATGGACTCTCTCTAGACTATTTTGAGAATAGTCGTACTTGGTATATGGGACTATATTGAAAACAAAATAGAGGTAAGTCCAAAGTAATGAATTTTTTTTCCTGACCTGTCCCTCTTGGTATGCACCGCTCATGTGCTTTCTACTACCTGTTGTAGCAACCAAGTTAAAATCAAAATGCAAGGCGGGATATTCTGCCAAAACTCTAGCTCTGTTTTTGGGCCGCTATTTGGCTGTTGTTGTTTTTGGCTGTTTTTTTTTGTTTGCCGGTTCACCGAACTGCACAGAATCTTAACTACCGGTTCACAGAAACCGGTGCAAACCGACAGCAACTCACCTCTGGTCATTTACAGTCTCTTAAGTGAATTATTGTCAGTCAAGGATTACCCGGAATAGGATAATCCATTTAAAATGTGATTACAGTAAATATGACGAATGCAGTATAGGGAACATTGTGGATAAAATAACCAGTATAGATCCAAAGAAGAGGAAGGATTGGATTGCCACTCGATAATGTCAGGCACAAGAAACCAGGATCCAGGACAGAGTTCAAAATTAGTACGAGTTTACTTCCTGTTACTTATATACAAGAATCTGATCTTCTCAAGGTCAAGGCAAATTGGCACTAGGTAAGAGTCAAGGGAAGTTCACCGAGAGCTGGTCTTAGGTCTCTTGTGGCTGCACAACGATTCCAAACTGATGACACATTTGACCCCACCCTCGGTCTCAACCTGGTCTTCTCCTGCAGATAACACACGTTCGAAAATAACATATACGTGATTCCCGTGTAATCCTTTTCCCATTAGGTGTTTGATGGTGCTGTGATCATTTTATCTTTGGCTCCCATGGTGGCATCGACGGTGGCTAATGGGCCAAGCAGTCCATGGGATGCTATTAGTCTCATTATTACTCTGAGAATTTGGAGAGTCAAGCGAGTTATTGATGGTAAGTCAACAGTGAATTATTGTTTTGTTTTTAACTTGGTCGTGCGCTGCCCTGAGTCACTTCGTTGGTGAAGAGGACTGGCTGTATAAATTTGAAAAAGCAACGAATAAAAATAAGCCGTTCCTTTGTTAAATGGATAAAACCTGTATCTGTTTTAGACTAATTGCGAGTGGAAAACACAGCTTTAAGCAGTTGACCCTCGCTGGGAAGATAAACAAATTCCCATTAAGTCACATGTAATTATGTGTAAAAATAATAATAATCTGCAGCAGGATGTGGAGCTAGGAAAAAGAAAGAGGCACCAACTCAGGAGCTGAGCAGTTCAACGCTTGGCAATTTTTATTTTTTTTAAAAAAGAAACCGCATGTGAAAATCCACCTGTGATCCATTAGACCAATATTTCTCAACCTTGGCCCTATTAAGATGCGTGGACTTCAACTCCCAGAATTCCCCAACTGGCTGGCTGGGGGATTCTGGGAGTTGAAGTCCACGCATCTTAAAAGGGCCAAGGTTGACAAACACTACATTAGACAATCAGAGTAGAACAGGTTTTCTGGAATGAGGCAATCTCGCTTCCATTTGCCCCCCAGCTGTCTTCCTTTTAAAATCTGTAAAGCAGATTTGAGAAGATCTGAGAAAGACTTGGAGGGTAATAGGTGATTTTGAGAAGCAGAGAGAATCTTATCTTAAAGATGGTTGTTCAGAATTATCCCCTCTTCCCAGTTCTTTAACTCACCTCATTTGTCGAGGGATGCATTGTGACCCCTTCTGCCTAGATTACTACACAGATAACGTAGGAGGTCTGCCTTCGTAGCAGCTGATAGGTAACAGAGAACAGCCTACTATCCGGTGTGAAATATCCTATTTGTACGGTTGTGATTTGTAGCCTACGTCCTACCGGTTAAAGTGGAAATGGAGATGGTGATTCAGCAGTACGAAAAAGCCAAGGTTATTCAGGACGAGCATCTGGAAAGACTGACCCACATCTGCCAAGAACAGGGGGTGAGTAAGGCACAATTATACTTTCACGCCAACGTCAAAGGTTTTTGTTCCTGAATTTTGGCTTTGCTTAAACTGAAATCAGGCAGGCAGGCAGGCAGGCTTGTTTCTGCTAATAAGCCAAAAGTCCGTGTAATAATTATATCCAATCAAATCACTGTGAGTTCAGACCGTAAAAAAATAAATAAAGTGCAACATTGACTGATTAACATTACTCATTATAATCCTCTTTTAATGACCCCATAAATCCTTGGTGGGATGGCGTCTGGGCAACCGAATAGAGCTAGCAGTGTGTTTACTGGCCGGATGCCCTTCCTGTCGCCAATGAGGAGTTTTATTCAGTAGATATATTCTCATTGTGCCCAGAGAGAGAAATATCTCCTTTTACCTAGGATCAAATTCACAGCCTCCTGATTGTGAGGCAGCAGCTCTACCTTTAGGTCATGGCACCACTCCGACTGATTAACATTACTGCCCAAGCTATGATAAAAGGAACTGAAATTGGGTTGGACCCATCAGACACCACCAAAAGGTCTTTGGAACTGCACACATCCAACACTCTTTCAGTCTTTCTTCCTCACTGCAGAAGTCCTAAACTGGATCATTAAGGGTGGATGGGTAGAATTCCTTCTTTCCTCTAGCAATATTACACTTAACTAATTTTTTTTTTTGACTGGGTCAAACTAGATCAGGTTTCCCAGTCTTTGGGAAGGGATTGCCCCAAACCTGCCCTAGGTATTGAAGAATCCTTGGGCCTCTTTCAAAACTGACAGCTTAGGGCAAGGGTCTTCAAACATGGCAAGTTAAAGACTGGTGGACTTCAACTCCCAGAATTCCTGAGCTAACATGACTGGAGGAGGAATTCTGGGAGTTGAAGTCCACCAGTCTTAAAGCTGTCAAGTTGGAAGACCCCTGATCTAACACCTAACAATCTATCATCTCTCTCTCCCCTCTATCTATCTATCTATCTATCTATCTATCTATCTATCTATCTATCTCTATCATCTATCATCTATCTATCATATCTATCATCTATCATTTATCTATCATCTGTCTGTCTGTCTATCTGTCTGTCTCTATCTATCTATCTATCTATCTATCTATCTATCTATCTATCTATCTATCTATCTCTATCATCTATCATCTATCTATCATATCTATCATCTATCTATCATCATCTATCTATCTATCTATCAATCATCTATCATATCTATCTGACATATCTATCATCTATCTATCATATCTATCTATCATCTATCATTTATCTATATCATATCTATCAATCATCTATCTATCTATCATATCTCTGTCATATCTATCATCTATCTATCATATCTATCTGTCATATCTATCATATCTATCTATCATCTATCTGTCATATCTATCTATCTATCTATCTATCTATCTATCTATCTATCTATCTATCTATCTATCTATCATCTATCACAAGGGTCTTCAAACTTGGCAAGTTAAAGACTTGTGGACTTCAACTCCCAGCATTCCTGAGCTAACATGACTGGAGGAGGAATTCTGGGAGTTGAAGTCCACCAGTCTTAAAGCTGTCGAATTGGAAGACCCCTGACTTAGGGTATGAAACAGGCTTCTAAAATGTTGGTTAGACAGCTAGTCCCCGACTTACAACAGTTCATTTAGTGACTGTTCAAAGTAACCATGGTCGCGTAATCTAAATTCAGATGCTTGGCAATTGGCTCACATTTATGACGGTGGCTGTGTCCCAGGGTCACATGATTCCCCTTTTGTGACCTTCTGACCTTCAAAACGATGAAAAAATCATTGTTTGGTTCCTCTGATGCCAGCGAAAAATTAGGAAACAGAAAACCTCTTTGGCTGAATCTTCAAAAATCAGTACGCAGGCTGCAGTCATAGAATTGCTATGTTTATGCCTTTAGCCTAAATGGAACAAGGTTTTTTTTTTAAAAAAAAAAAATTAAAATCTGGGTGCCAGAAACTGCATCCTGGTGTTTACTCTGCCCATTTCTTCGTTAGCCAATGCTCCATGCTCCATGCTTGACTGCCAGGCTGCACTTATGCCTTTTGGCCACAGGGTGGCAGCAAAGGCACTCTTATGCAATTCTGGATGCTTATTTAATATTTTCTCTCCAAATTATTTGTGGATTGGGCGGGGGGAGTCAACCCCTTGACAGCCTTTGGCAGCCCTTGAACCATTGTTACATCATCCTAAAGGCCTTTCCAAACTGGAACTGTGCATAGAGGTGAAGCTGGCCATTCTTACAGGTGGTGCCCAGGTATGTGGCCTTCAAACTCTGATGCCGAGATGCCCTTTTAGGATGCACTATCAGAACACTGTGCCTTGTGTGGACATCTTCTGTTACACGCAATACACCTCTTCACATTGCACATGTTAAAAGAAAAACCTCTAATTTTTCTCTCTCCCTCCCTCTTCCCCCCAATCTCTCTTCAGTTTGAAATTCGACAACTGCGGGCACATCTGGCCCAGCAAGACTTGGACCTGGCAGCTGAGAGGGAAGCAGCTTTGCAGGTGCCTCACATGCTTAAGAAACAGACGGGCAATCGATACAAAGTGGTAGCCACTGGAGGCGATTCCGATGACGAAACCTCTGAGAACATCACGGAGTTGCGTCCGGCTCGGGGTAAGTGGCCGAGAGTCCCTGGATATGTCTCCCTTTTTTGTTCTTTTTTCTTTAAGTGGAGAGGGTTTAAGCTGTGGTATTCTTTTACATACATACATACATACATACATACATACATACATACATACATACAATCAGCGTTCCAGCAACTCTCATTCCACCCAATAACTCTGAGACAAACATCGAGACAAAAGATTCCTTTTATTTGGATAGTAATTGGCACAACTGGGGAATCCCGAATCAGAAAGTTCTGGGCTTCCTTGCACTAAGTAAAAAACTACAAATCCATCCCCTGCACCCATCATCCATCACATGCCCCAATCGCCATCCATCCCAACTTGAGACTTCCTCTCACTTCGGTGCAAAAGAACCTGACCTTGAATCAGAAAAAGAATGTTATTATGTTTCACTAGATATACTCCAATATATTCCCCCCTCCCACAGGTATTGCAAGGTGGGAGCATTGGATCTCAATATGGCTTCCAAAGCTGACACATACATACATACATATTTTATTAATCTTCTACTATTACATTTAATTAGTGCTTAATAAACATCGTGTTGTCTGGGTTATTTTCTTTGCTTAACAATACACATTATATTCCTAATCTTTACCCCGTTTTTTCCAGCCATTGACATGTAGCTTTCCAAAGTGGGTTTGCATCCCAGTTTCATTAGTCTACTTATTCTTTTACATCTGAATACATGCGCATAACTTTATAATTTATGCATATATTCCTCAAGGGTTACATCAGGAGTGGAAGGGAGTAGCACAAACCTAAGTAGTGTTGAAATCCCCGTGCTTTGCACCTTAAACTTTTACACTTCCTAGGGTATATTTCTAGGTAGCTAGAAGCACAGAGTGCTTCAAGCTGGGTCATACATAAAACATGACAGATCCGCCAGGCAAATAAATCATTCCTGAACGCCTGTACTTAAGCGCACTTAGAATTCACAGCCGGCTTGAAAAACAAGACGGACTAAAATCAATTAGAATCTGTTTTCAAGGTTTGTTTTTGAGAGAAGGGAAGTTAGGTTGCAGTCTGGTGGCCTTCAGACAAACGAGAATTTCCCTTTTGTTTCTAGCTGGACTAAGTACGTAGTCCTTGAGTTACGATCACACAATTGAGTCCAAAATGTATGTTGCTAAGTGAAACATTTATGAAGTGAGCTTTGCCCCCATTTTACAGCTTTTCTTGCCACCGTTGTTAAGTGAATCATTGCATTTGTTAAGTGAATGATATGGTTGTTAAAGTGAACCTGGCTCCCCCATTGACTTGGCTCTTCAGAAGATCGCAAAAGCCGATCACGTAACCCCAGGACGTTACAACCGTCATAAATATGAGCCAGTTGCCAAGCTTTGGATTTTGATCATGTAGCCATTGGGAGGCTACAATGGTCGTAAGTGTGAAAAACAGTCCGATGTCGCTCTTTTCAGCTCCGTTGTAACTTTGAACGGTCACTAAGTGAATTGTTGAAAGTACTTTAAGAAAAACAAGTCCCTCGACTTAAAATTGATCCCGGATAATTCAGTTGAGTTTCATGGAAATCACTCTTAAAGTGTACAGTCTCTTCAGGGCCAAGGTGAAAAAACGGATCCGATTATTCTTGCAGACGTGTCGTAAATTTCTTTTTATCTTTCACTGCTGTCCAAGATAGAACCATCCACATGTCTCAAAGAATGGTTTAAAAGAAAAAAATCAATGGGACTTTCTTGGTTTTCTCCTTTGTAAACATTTCACTTGGGTGGGATTCAAATTTCTTAACAAATGGTTCTGTGGACGTGGCCTAATTTATGGCTGTGGCTTGGTCATGTGACTGGGTGGGCGTGGCTTGCTGACTGGGCGTGGCTTAATGGTCATGTGACTGGGTGGGCATGGCTTGTACGTAAATATTATAAATGCTTATGTAAATATTGATTTTTTTTTTAATTAAAAAGGAGCAACTTTTACCCCAAATCAGGCAAAGCAGACAGGCAGATTGAGTCGCTCACAAAATCACAGATTCATTCAGAGATCTATCTTTCTGCAATCTGCTACCTGAGTCTGCACTGAAAAATAGAAGCTTCAGTCCTAAGGAAGGTGCAGCTCTGCTTTTAGATTAAGCTAAATCTCCGGGCACAGCAGCTGATGATAAGGGGGGAAAAAAAGGACAAATAGCAACTTACTAAACAGGCAAGTTTGATGGCGTGCATGCCAGGTAAGGAGTAAGTGGGAGGGGCCAGCCAGGGGCACAATTTGCCGGTTCTCCAAACTGGGCAGAATCATAACAACCGGTTCTATAGAACCAGTCCGACCAGGTAGAATCCCACCCGATTTCACTGCTCACCCAAGGAACTTCTTCAGTTCTGCAGCCAAAAGTTTTCAAAGGAAAAAAAAAAGTATAGTTGCCTTTTGGAGAGCGGGGGGAAAAAGGCACCTTTGGGACAACCATGACCTGGATGGTTGAGAGTCTCTGTAGGCATTGAACCATCCAACGGATTTGAGCCGTTGGTATTACTTTATGGCTGTGGGTTGATGGTAATCTGTCTGAAGAGCAGAGGGATAAAATAGGTTTATTTCTTTGCCGTGGAAATATTGCTTCTTGATTTCTTCAAAATCTTCTCACCTGGAGATCTTTCAGTCCAGGTTCAAACAATGGCCTTTTTAGTGAGCAGGCCCTGCCTAATTCCGGAGAAAGGGGATATTCCCCCCCGAAGCCAATTCGATTTCCCCCACTCATAAAGAACAATGAAAACCTTCACCGGGAGCTATTTGACCGTGAAGAGTTTCAAACCTGCAGGAGAAAGATTAGACTTTGCTCATTTTACAGACCCCTTTTTTCCTTTCCCCTCACCCTGAACTGTTGTTTTTTACGGTGAGGGCTCGTGAGTTAAAGCTCCACCGAGATCGGCACGAATTTGCCTGCGTCACGTGGCATCTGTATCAGGCCTCTTCAGAGCCAAATTTGAGAGCCCCCCGCGGGCCCTGAGCATCCTGGAAACCTTTAGAACATCTCCCCCAAATTGGCAGTTAAGAACAGGGAACAGCTATGAAACACAGGAAATGATGTTCTGGCAAGTGGTAGGGATGTATCAGTTTGAAAATACTTGCGTTAAAAAAAAGAGAGAGAATTTCTGATAACAGTCTGGTCTCATTTTCTGGGGGGAAAGGCAGAGGAATCTTTGTCATGTTAAAAAAAAAAAAGGAAGGTTTTTCTTTTGTTTCCAGTCTGCCAGTTGTGTTTTGAATGATCTTAGTCAGTGGTCACCAACCAGTGGACCGGGGACCAGTGGTGATCCATGAGAAAATTTTGGTGGTCCGCAGAGAAAAAAAGCAATTAATCCAGGCTGCGCAGGAACACAAGGCTTGTGTCGCTTGCATTGCGAACAACACGAGGTAGTGAGGGGAGGGGGGAACTTGCCCCACGCGCCTGGCCTGGCCACCGGCTGCTTCTTTCTTTCTTTCTTCTGCTTTTGGCTGCACGCAAGGAAAGCAGAAGTCTTTCTTCTCTCCCCCAAACTCCGCCAGAAATGAGTCTTTGGGACCCTGCAAGGCCTCCTTGCTCCAAGAGGCTCACAAAGACTCATTTCTGGCAGAGTTTGGGGGAGAGAAAGAAGGACTTCTGCCACTTCTGCTGCTTTCCTTGCATGAAGCCAAAAGTCTCCCTCTCTTTCTCCCCGTGAGAACGGAACTGGAGACAGTATCCTACAATCCCAAATAAAGAACGATCGACCGTTAGGAAAATGGGGTGAGGGATTTTCCTGCAGACTTTTTGGGGGATTTTCCCAGGGTCTCTGGTCCGTGGGATTTAAAATGATGAGTTTGGTGGTCCCTGAGGTCCAAAAGGTTGGCGACCCCTGATCTAAGTCAGTATTTCACATCTTAAGATGGGTGGACTTCAACTCCCAGAATGCCCCAGGGATTTAGGGAATTCTGGGAGCTGAAGTCCACCCACCTTAATAGTTCCTCAGGTCAAGGCAACACCAATTTAAGTGGCTTCTGATCCATGATCATTAAGGCTGCCAAGCTAATTAGGAATCCTATTTTTTTTAAATCCTTTCGGTAAATAATGCTTATTGTGGACTAAGAAGATCCAGCTTGAATCCCACTCACGTATTGGTGCCTAGTTCCCCCAATTTTTTTTTAAGTTGAATGTTTTTATTCTTCTTACGATGTTATTCTTAAGATCTTCTTATGATGTTGTAAGCCACCCCGAGTCACTCAAGAGGGAGATGGGCAGCCTATAAATGTAATAAATAAATTGTATAAGCAAATTCCTCCATACATTGCAAGCAGGATCATTTTCAGGTAGTCCTCTACTTACAACAGTTCGTTTAGTGCAGAGGTCTCCAACCTTGGCCACTTTAAGACTTGTGGACTTCAATTCATAGCTGGCTGAGGAATTCTGGGAGTTGAAGTCCATGAGTCTTAAAGTAGCCAAGTTTGGGGACTCCTGGTTTTAGTGACTGTTCAGAGTTACAATAGCACTGAAAA
Organism: Notechis scutatus; assembly: GCF_049901735.1. Classification (NCBI taxonomy): domain Eukaryota; kingdom Metazoa; phylum Chordata; class Lepidosauria; order Squamata; family Elapidae; genus Notechis; species Notechis scutatus. Next base: position 1,224,938 of record NC_142019.1, on the reverse strand, counting down.
AAAAGTGATTTAGGACCATTTTTCACACTTATGACCATTGCAACATCCCCATGGTCATGGGATCAAAAGTCAGACGCTTGGAAACTGACTTGTACTTATGACAGTTGCCATCTCCTTTCACTTAATAATTGTGTCGCTTACTTAACAATTGCAGTGATTTACTTAACAACTGTGACAAGGACGGATGTCAAATAGGGCGAAATTCACTTTGTAAATGTCTCCCTTAGCAACAAAACTGTTGGGCTCAACCGTGGTCATAAGTTGAGGACTGCCTGGGTAAAGGCTCAGAATGGAGTCCTTGCAACCAAAGCTGAGGTCTCAGCTTGCCTTTTTTGACCCTGTGTGCCTCTAGCCAGATTGCTGCTCTTAACAGATTCAATATGCCAACCGTTAGCTTTGCTGCTGTAAAACTGCCTTTAAATCTTAGGGAAAAAAGGGGCTTTTGCCTTTAATGGAGTACTAATGGCTCCTGAACCTCTTAAAATGTCCTTTATGAGCCTTTCATCTCTTCCACCACTTGTGAAACCTTCTCTCTTTCTGTTTTTCTTCTTAGACTTTGCAGAAATGCACTCCTAATTTGTTCAAAGTCAGAGGGTTTTTTTGGGGAAAATCTTTGCAAAGAGAATGGCCTTGAAATTGTGTTTAATATTTCATTTATTTTTTTTAACTTCTATTTTTCTTCTGTTTGAGATGCACTGAACTCTTTTCTCCTTTTCCGTGGTTAATTCCTGCAGCCGACTTTGTCTAGCCATCCATTAAAACAATTACAGGTCTTTGGGACTTCAGAGTGGGTGATTATTCGGTTTTTCCCCAGAGACATCAAGAATCAGTTTATTAAATGAAGTCCCAATAAGGCAGCCAAACTGGGGAGGCAGTAATGACATTAAGGCTGTTTTTCATCCAAGGGACCAGCCTTTGTTCCACAAATGCAAAATCTATATGGATAAAATTTGGGGTGTGTGTGTGTTATTTTCACAGAGACCCCCGGGAAGTGAATGCAGTAGCATCTTTAAACAGATTTAATCACAAATCAATTGTCCGAGTTAATATCAAAAGGTGGTCCAGAAATATTTGTTAATGAAGGAATGCCACAATGATAAGAGAGGGTTATTACTGAAATGTCGGATAAATGATCCCAGATGACATAAACATATTAGTCAGGGAAAGAAGCAAATTGTTTATTTCACAATAGCTTTTGTGATCTTCTTTTTTGATTATTAGAGATATTTAATTGTTCAGAACTCACCCAAGTAATCAATTGATTTAACGTACGTGTGGGGAAAATCTTTTTAAGGGGCCCCAGCCCCATATTTTCATTAATCTTCTGTAGTTCAAGTCTGTGGCAGGAAGAGATTCACTAAATTGTAATAAAAATCAGATTTTTTTGTAAAAAAAAAATCAAGCTTTTTTGTTCAGTAAACTGGAGCACTCGGCTAGTTTACCAGAAGATTTGTCTAACCAACTAGTAATCCAAACCTTCTTACACCTTGCAGAGTTTTAATTACAAGTGGTCAGGGTTAGGGTAGAGGAGGGGGGGGGAAGAGATTTTCTTCTTGTGCTAAGAAAAAGGAAATGATAGATAACAGCATCTCCATAGCTGATATTATTGTGAGGTTGTTTAGAGGCAAAGCTTTAATGAGAATAGACCAGATGTTTGGCTGCAAAGGGTCCCATATTCTGATTTGTGGCTTCTCCTGATGGGGCTTGGAAAGAGTTTCCAAGTGGTACTACAGAAAATATCAAGGTAGTTATACTGTAGAAGGCTGTGCAGTCCTTGGTGCTGAGTTTGGTTGTGTTCTTGGGGACATTTCATTACCCAACTATGTAACTTCATCAGTGCAGGGAGTGAGTTTGCTCTCTTTATATACTAGTGGCTTGCTGTGTCATGTTAGTGGGTGGGGTTCTTGGTGGTTTCTTGATTAGACTCTTGTTATTTGATTGATTGAGTTAGTACTTCCTAGATTGGGATATTGTTTTCTGCTTGATTGTTGTTCTGGTATTAATCTTGGTGTTCATCTCTGCTTATCTGGCTATTGGTTGCTAGGGAGGGCATTGTTTTGGTCTTTTTGTTTCCTTTTCAGTTTTAAGATTGTGTCTTTTGAATGGTGTGTAGATGTTGTTTATCTCTGTGTGCAAAACGTAGCAGAAAATGGTGCCATCCAAAAAGAACAAGGCACTGATGGCATACTTTTAGCTGCCACCTTGACTTTTTTGACCCCCACAGATGCCTGTGACCCAAGCATTTGTTCCACATAGCTGAGAAAACTCGAGTTTATCTTAAAAAGCCTTTTTTTGAATGGCTCCCTTAGCTTTCAAATTCAATCCTAGCAAGCAGAAACCCACTGGGAGTGATGGAAAAGATTTGTTTTGTTCTCTAAAATGGGAATCAGGAAACACAAAATGCTTTTTTAACTCCTAAACTGAATCTTTTGCAAAGCAGATGATGAGGCTGGTGGGTGGGTTGCAAATGCAGCAAAGTTGCTGGCTTTGTATCTGAACAAATGGCTGACATTCACGGAACGTGAAAAGCATTTTCTGAGACCCCATGAAGTGCTTTTAGGTGGCCAACAGCAGAAAGATTACACCTGTCACCTGTAGTTTGGGAGAGAGGCTGAATATTTCAGTTTACATCTTCTCTGCATCAGAGAAAACTTCAGGCTCGTAACTTTCCTGCCAGAACATAAAGTACTCAGAACATTTCTCATCCTTTATGGGAGACATGATTTGAACCTGAATTATTTACACTCGCTGAAACCGATCTTACCTGAGGACATGGAGCTGACCTGCTTTTATTTCTCTCCTTGCAGCGAACAGTTAATTTCACCTCTGTGACTCCTGCAAAACGCTCACTTAAAGAAAAGGGGTCCAGTCCAGAGCTAACAGCCCTAACTTGTTCATTGTCTAGGTGGTTCTTTTGGGTGAGAAAAACTGAAAATTGGTTTGTTTTTCTTGTAGCGAGGAAAGCCATCACTCCTTTTCAGAACTGGTTTTAGCCAATTACAGCAGTACATTTGAAACTCACTGAATTTGGTCCTCGACGCATTTTGATGTGGAAATTTTGTCCCGATATTCATCATTTGTTTGATACTCAATGCACAAGATATAGAATTTGTAGGTGTCAGTGACTCACTACATTATTTCTTATGGGAAAATTTTGTTTGTTTGGTAATCACCATTTCTGGTACACATCATCACTTCCAGAACCAATTAATGATGAGTACCAAGGTATCACTGTAACTACTTTGGTTTTGATCTACTTATTGGCTTATTTCCTTTCCCGTTTCTCTATTCCAAATAGTACACCTTCTCAGGATGTGAGATTTTTGCCACTACTTCTGTCTTACCTTTTGCTGAAAACGTGAACAGAGATTGGGGATGTTTTTTTTTAAATATTTAACGCTCACAATACAAGGATGCAGGGTCGTCTGTTGAAATTAAATGGGGAAAGACTTAGGACGGGCAACACAAAGTTTGATACCCACTGGAAGAAGGTAGTTGATAGAAAATGACATTAATGGATCTACATCAGGGATCCCCAACCTTTCGACGCCGCCCGGTTCCGGCGTCAGCTGAAGGCGCCATCTTTTTGACGAAAAATCACTTCGGTGACATCACGGAAGTGATTTTTCGTCAAATAAGCGGCGCTAGTGCTTCTGGTGAGCTTTTCGGGTAGAAATGGCTTTCTACCGGAAAAGCTCACCACGCATGGCGCCGCCATCTTTTTGACGAAAAATTGCTTTTTTACCAAAAAGATGGCGGCGCCAGCAACCAGCGACCCGGTAAGGCTTGTTCCGCCGGCCCGGTACCCGCGGACCAGCGGTTGGGGACCCCTGATCTACATAATCGCCAGGAGTTCAGCTGAACTTGAAAATGACTTTAGAGATGATTAAAGTGTAGAATTTGCTGCCTTCAGGTGTCATGGTGAAAACCATGGTCCTCAAAAAGGTTCTAGACCATAGTTTCTCAACCTTGACAGCTTGAAGTTGGGTGGACTTCAACTCCCAGAATTGAAGGTCAGAGTTTCTCAACCATGAGAACTTGAAGATGGGTGGACTTCAACTCCCAGAATTGAAGGTCAGAGTTTCTCAACCTAGCTGGCGGGGGAATTCTGGGCGTTGAAGTCCACCCAACTTCAAGCTGTCAAGGTTGAGAAACTCTGATCTAGACAATTTCTAGAGAGGCTTTCTGTTCTGTTGAATTTCAGACAGCATCCCTTAAATACCAGCTCTTGCAGGAACAACACTGATTTTTTTTTAAAGAGCCCCAAACACATCTGGATGGCTGCTGCACGGGCCTGAACCACGGTGGAGGAGCTAAGCTTGTGCAGATAGCCCTTCCTTCTTTACTTCCGCAGCATTTTTGGATCCATGGCATCTGCGGCGTGGGCTTGCCATGGAGATACCTCCAGCTGGGGATCACTCCTGGCCACTCCTGTCACAACGGGTCACCAACGCTGCAGGCAGCCACATCTCCGTGGGGTTTTGGTAGAAGCCAGCGACGGATGAAGGAGACAAAACGCATCGAGCCTCACGTAGCTGACAAGCCTCGCAGGGTTCCCCTGACCCCCACAAGCTTCCCTTGAGCTACACCGGGGCTCCGTTCTAAACTCAGACATTAGCGGAGAAGCCGCCCTAGGACTGCAAGGCGTTTAAAGATCAACAGAGGCCAAAAACAAACAAACAAACAAAAGCTTTTTAAAAGCCAGCGGAACCAAGAGGGCAGCCAAGCTTGCTCCCTTTCAGTGTCAGGTTAGATTGCCATCTCCAAGAGCTTCATCCATTCAGGTACCGAGCACTCCACACGGCTTGAGTGCTGCGTACCCAGAAAACATCTGTTTCTTTCACCTACAAACCACAATGGGTTGTGAAGAAGGCTGGGCTGTAGCCACAGAGACCCAGGGGGGGCTTGAGAGATTCCCACTGAAAAGGATCGAGCGAGGCCTGACTTCTCCCCTCCCTCCTGAAATGGTTTTTTTTTTTTAAATGCACATAAAAGATGCTTTTAAGGCGTTCAGCACGCCATAAAGCCAGCAGATCAAGTTGCATACCCAAGCTGGGTGTTCCTGCCCACATGTGCTTTCTCACCGGATTATTTTTGCTACTTCTAACCTCCCCCCTTTTTTCCCCCCTCCCCATCACGTTAGGGCCACGACGTGGGTTGACTTCTGCCATTTCCGTTGCTGGTTAATTTTAGCCTTCTCCCAATTTCTCCAGTATCAAAATAGGGTGTGGGGTTTTGTTTTTGGTTTTCTGTTTTGTTTTTTAACCAAAATCTGGAGGGGCAATTGGCTTCATCCCTCCCATACGTTCTGCCAGGCGGCTGGCATTTTCGTCTTCAGTATGCACGGGTTGCTATCTGGCCAGAAACTCTGTGAAGGAGGTATTTAGAAAAGCGTGGAAGGGGGGGGAAAAAATATCGAGAATTTACCCCCTTAGCAAATTACATCATTGTGACCTCTGATGACAGCGAGGGATAGTTGATCAGAAGATAAGGCCACCAGGAGTCACCCTGCAGGGGAGATGAGTAGCCTAAAATTTTAATTAATCAATTAATAAGGATGCTTTACTAAGGTTTGATTCCTTACTCCTAACTAAGAAGGGAAGGCCCCAAAATACAGTGAAATAAGTATGATGAAAAAGCTTAAGAGACTTAACGCTGTATGACTTACTTGCATTTTTGAACCTTTTTTTTAAGCGCGTGTCTTTCTTGAGTAGGTGAAAAACATAATTCTGGAGATTCTTAAAAGTTAGCAGGAGCTCTCAAGAGCATCAAGTGTCCATCAGTGTCGTAGCTGGATACATGAGCTGGGAATTTTTTCTGTAATAGGCATTTTACAACATTGGGGGGGGGGGTGTTTTTCCCCCCATTTAAAATAGCTCCAAACACTCTTTCAGAAAACACATGTTCCCTCCTTTGTATAAAATAAGATATTGATTCAGTGTCTTCTGAACTCTGGAACCCTGTCTTGCAAGTCTTGACACACACACACACACACACCCCCCATCTACGGTTGGAGTTTCCCGTGAATGATTCCCGTTTTGCCTTTCTAGAGACCACGGTGAAAGACGACATGAACAACTACATCAGTCAATACTACAACGAGCCGAGCAGTGGTAAGCTTGGATTTGGAAGCTTAAGAGGAGTCCCTAGGGAAGGGGGGGCCATGCCCAGAAGCGACCTGATGCCCCCTTCTTAGCTCCCTCCTGAATTTCAGGAAGAGACCGTCCGTCCTTCTGTCACGGCGGCAAACTTCCTCCTCCCTTTGGGAACATTATCTAGCCTATTAATGGGAGGGAGGAGAAAAAGGGAAGGAAAGGGAGGGAAGGAAGGAGGGAGGGAAAGGAGGAGAAAAAGGGAGGAAAGGAGCGGAGGGAGGGAGGGAGGGAGGGAGGGGAAAAGGGAAGGAAGGAGGGAGGGAAAGGAGGAGAAAAGAAGGGAAGGAGCGAAGGGAGGGAAGAAGGAAGGAAGGAAGGGAAAAGGGAAGGAAGGAAGGAGGGAAAGGAGGAGAAAAAGGGAGGAAAGGAGCGAAGGGAGGGAGGAAGGAAGGGGAAAAAGGGAAGGAAGGAAGGAGGGAAAGGAGGAGAAAAAGGGAGGAAAGGAGCGAAGGGAGGGAGGAAGGAAGGAAGGGGAAAAAGAGAGGGAAGGAAAGGGAGGGAGAGAGGGAAGGAGAAGGGAAGGAAAGGGAGGGGAGGGAGGGAGGAAGATAGCAAAAGCACTGAAGACTTATATGCCGCTTCGCGGTGCTTCACAGCCCCCTCTAAGGGGTTTACAGAGTCAGCCTCTTGGCCCCCAATAATCCGGCCCCTCCATTGTCCTCAAACAATGCTTATCCTCCACCCTTTTTCCAGACAGAGCTCAGGGCTCCTCATGGCTAGGCAGGCACTTCTCTGGATCCAAGCTAGGGGGGCGGTCTTTTAACCTTTGACCTCTTTGCCCACAGACAGCGGTGTCCCCGAGGGGGCCTTCTGCGTCATTACCACCGCGGCCATCGACGTCCACCAGCCCAACGTCTCCTCCGACCTCTTCATGCTGGAAATGCCGATGAAGATGATGGAGAGCAACGGGATCTCCACCAGCGCCGCATCGGGCAGCGCCTCCCGATCCACGGACAGCTCGGTCACGCGAGCGCAGAGCGACAGCAGCCAGACCTTTGGCTCCTCCACGGACTGCAGCACAACGCGGGAGGAGTCCTCCGATTACTGCCCCTTGAAGCAGCCCTGCCAGGCAGCCCAAGGCGCTCAGGTCAGCTCCTCCTCTCCCCACCGCAGGGTCCACAACGCCGTCGTCCAAGAACTGCTCTCCTCCTTATCCGAAGACTCCTGCCTAACCCAAAAGGGCCTGGACCCCGTTAACCTTAAGCTGCCAAGCCCGGCAGGGTCGGCCACCACCAGCCCCGAACTGGAGCGCCACGTCAACATTTACAACAAAAAGAACCAAGAGAACTTTGGGGTCTTTCAGAAAAAGCCAGTCCTCCCCTTCCAGCAGAAGACGCAGGTGATCAACAAGTACACGTCGTTGGAGTCCAAACCACCCAGGTTCCACAGCATCCCAGATTCCTAGTCTTGGGTTGGGGTGGCGCGGTTCAGACGGTGGTTCGCCGAGGGGTGTGGGGCACACACTTAAAAAGCTTTAAAATGGGACCCTCGGAGAGCATTCCGAGGTGGGTGTTTTAATTTGGATTTCAGAAGTGGAAATTCGTTTTTCAAAATGCATGAGTTACGAGCGCCAGCACGAGAAAAAAAGAGAGAGAGAGAAATTGACCAATTCTGCCACCCGGAGTTCTTTGGGTCTCACCCTCGAGGGAAAGAATTAGGGGGCAGGGGAGGTGAACGTGGTTAAAAATGACCTCAAAATATGTATAGATTCTTACTTAAGGTGTCTGGGGGTTTTTGGGTAGCCAAGTGAACACAACAAATCCTACCCTTTTTACTGAACTTCGGACAATCTTCTATAAAAACTCATCTCCCTCCTAACGGTTTCTTACGACGTCCCCTTTGTATGTGACGACTCAATTATGAATCCCATTTGTATGGACAGTTATTTTTAACCTTCCTGGGGAGGGGGAAAAAAAAATCACCCCGTTTTTCAAGAATTACTTTGAATGATGCTGCTCAAGGACATCTTTAAATACTTTAAAAGAATTTTAAAGTAAGTGTTCTCTTATTTTTAGCATGAACTTTGGGGAAGAAATATTTTGGAAAAACAAAATAATTATTGCCTCCGTGATAAACAGAACCAAAATGGGCATTTTACAAATACAATTTTAATTAAAATATTTTTTTTAACAAAAGAAATATTCTAAACCAGTGTTTTCATTTTGTTTCCTAGCTGGAAGAGCTGATCATACAGCAGCTTTTGTTTAAAAGTATTTTTTTTAAAGAAAAATATTTTAAACATGAAAGTTTTAATTTAGAATTGATTTTTTTTCTTCCATTTCCACCACATGCTCAGGGACACTCATATTACTCTTGTGTGTATTAAATTCAAAAGCTACCAGCTAGTCATTTCCACATGGAGTAACTTGTAACTTAAATTATAAGAGCTGTTTAATTCCCAGAACCCACCGGTTGGAAGCGTTCAGAACATTGTACCTGCCAATTGAGATAAGCATGGAGAACTGTCTACTTCCAGTTACACTCAGAAACCTGGGCATAAATCTACTACCAATGGTAACTTGGTAGTAGACCCCCCCCAAAAAAACAGAACATTCGTAGGTTGATTTTGGATCCTTTGACATTCCAGTTTTCCCTGGCCCCCTTTGGTAAAGTATCAACTCTTTTAACAATCACACTGTAGAATAATATAAGGAATTTCCACAGCCTGATATAATACAAAATACAGCAGGTGTATGTTTATTAGAGAATTAGAAAAACAGTTCAGGAATTTACAAAGCCAAATGAAAAGGGCAGAAATTGGTGCATTGCAAGATCGTCATTATTGGCATTTTGTTTTTTGGCAATTTTTACATTTCTAGTTTGATAAAACATAATTTAAACTGCTTAAAAATAATATCTCTCTCTGTATGAAGAGATGCTTATCCCTTCCCTTACACGGAATAGCTTTCATTTTTTTAATGCTGCCGTCAATTCGGGAACAACCTGGAAGCGACACAAAACAACAAGCATACCTATCAGCCAAATAACAATAGGCAATAGACCTCTATCCAACTTTTAATCCATGTAAAAGAGATGCTTATATATCCACACTGGAAGCAACTAAATATTTGAACTCACCTTTTTAAAAACATACAAAATGTGTAAGCCTGGACCGCCCATCAACTAACATACTGATATATTTCAGTTTCTGAGTTCACTGTTTGGACCAGAGGAAGCTATTCTAGACAAAGATTTTTTTAACGTTTGAAAGCGATCCACTGGGGAGGAAAAGCCACTTTATTTGTAGAAATTGGTGCCAAGGAATGGCCCCTGATGGTGGAACTGCCGAGGCTAAACACCTGGGCAGGTAGTAGGTGATTCCCTTCTTGTCATCCGAAGAGCGTCAAGATGAGAGCAGGTGGCATGTTCCTTACCGGTTACACCTGAACACTTGCGCAAACTGCTTGTGTAAAATATCCATTACACCTTTTATCCTTCCAGGCGCTGTAAGGATGCCGGCCGCTTGGAGAGATCCCAGCTGAACTCACCGTCTGATGAATATAGCCTCTCAATTATTTAAGAGAGCTACATTTCCATTAAGTGGAAATAATGTGGTCGTACAAAATTTATTAAGGAAATTGTCTACATCGTGTTTCTTCCGAATGTCGCTTTGTCTCCAGCTTATTAAAAGGCCGGTGTTTACTGCCAAGCTGGCAGGAAATCACAGAGGAACAGCATTAACTGCTGGCAGAGTTCGGACTGTCTTCTCTCCACAGGGCATAATGGGGGTGGGTGGGGGGGAAACAGCAAGATGGCGGCCGCAATGGTACATCCAAAGCTCCCCCAACTTTTTATGCATGTTGCATGGAATCGGGCGGAGCGGCCACCACATCATTGCGGCTGCCATCTTGACAGCGCGATGCATTGATGATGTTCCCTAGTTGGGGAATGAAACGTCTGCAAAATACGACCAAGCTCAAGAAAGCACCGAAGACCCCCCCACAATAACTTGGTATAAAATACAAGTAAGTTTCTTGCTTCGTAGCAGGTCAGTCTTAACAAACGGACAAGATAATCTTTATGGTCATTTTTTTACCGTGAGCACCACCGGCACACATTAAGTCCCGAGACACATCATCATATTCTTGAAAAATAATATATAGTCTACGGATTGTTAGGATCATAAGAAGTCAATTGTTGCGTTTTTATGTAGGCTTGCTATCAAAATTGGAGGTCAAAAGTTGATAGGTTTGGTGGATAAAGCTTTCTATGGCTTGAAATATTAAGGGTTAGAAGACCCAGTGCTATAACCCAAGACAGGTGAGAATTTCCATGCAGAACAAGGAAGGCTAAATGTCAGGTTTGAAGTCTAATTCGACTTCCACCCCTCACATCAAGAAGAGGAATGTGTTTGGGTTGATCCCTCTGGAAGCAAGACTCACCTTGAACAGGTCAGCTACTATACCGTAGTCTGCAACTTGGAATATGGGCGCTTCAGGGTCCTTGTTGATGGCAACGATGGTCTGTAAGAGAACGAAATGGGGCTATTTAGAGAAACCCAAGTTATTGACAGGGTAGTCTACAGACACTGCAGTATTATGCATGGCTTTGCTGCTATTGGCCTAAACACAACAGCTTTTCCAAAATGAGTTCCCTTTAATTGTTCAGAAAGCAGAAGTTCAGAAATTAAGTGAACGAAAACCCCTTTTCTCACAAATTCCTACATAGGCAAATGTCAGAAATTCTGGCTTGTTTGCCTTCTTCTCTGAAACCCAGGAGAACTTCATTATTCTCGAAGCAAGAATCTCTTCCATAGTAGATTCATCTTGACTTTTTTCACTTTTATCCCAGTGGGATATATTGCAAGCATTCCAAAAAAATAAAATAAAATCCAGATCGCTAAGCTTTGTAATAATGAAGAGATTTTTCTGGGGTGTTCCTACTGCCTGATTTATCGTCATATCCCAACTTACAGTCTAAGGAGCTAGCTAAAAGCTTCAAAATTGTTTGCAATGAGTAACTCTACTCGGGGGGCTGCAAAAATTGCAAACTGGGAGCTACAGGTGATGTTGTACTTGGCAACTTTAAGAGAGGTGGTCCTTCAATTCCCAGAGTTCTCCATGCTGGCTGGGGATTCTGGAAATTGAAGTCCATTCCTCTTAAAAGTTGCTAAGATTGACAACCATTGTCAGCCACTCTCACTCCACTAGATGAAATCATGGTCTATTTAGCCTAGCATCCAGGAAGGGAGGGGGGCAGCGGCGGTTCCACCCTCTACTAAACCCATTTTCTACTGTTGTAAGTGAAGTAAATAATACATTTTTCTTGCAGAACGCTCTAGGGTATATTCCCTGCAAAATTCCTCATAATGGCTGATATTTCCTAGCATGGAGAGAAAGCCACTGAAGAGACAGTTAATGTGATTACTGTGAGTTACTTTAAAACCCTTTTAAATAAACATTATTTGTTTGAATAAAGACAGTATCTTTTAAATTTTCTAAGCACAGAGGTAGAGCACAGGTCAAACCGAAGTGAAAAATTTTGGCTCTGGAAAATACATGTTAGGAATTTAAATACCATTTGATAACACGCAAGGCGTATAACACGCATCTTCATTTTAAGAGGAAATTTCACCCCCACTCCCACCCGCGCTTCAATCCACAGTGTCCCATTCTGCCTGCCTGCCTGCCTGCCTTAGTTTCTGGTTGTTTGGGAGCAGCTTCGCTGAGAATAATAACTATTCGCCTCTTTTACTCAGCCGAAGCTGTTCCGATTCAACCATTAACGAAGGCAGGCAGGCAGGCAGAACGGAGCACTGCGGGCGGGCGGGCGGACGGGTGGGGGTGGGGAGAAACAGGCGCTTCGGGAAGCTGCGGCGACAGGAAAAGCCCCCGCTTCTTTGAAGCAGTTTCTTCCTGTGCTGGTGGAGGAGCGAGAGAGAGACTGAGAGAGCTGACCCAGAGAGAAGGACAGGCTTCGCTGCTTCCTCCCTCCCCTTCTTTCATTTGTGTCCTTGATCCCCGATCCCAGCAGCATTCACCGAAGGCTTCTTAACATTATATCGGCGTATAACACGCATACATCATTTGCCCCTATTTTCAGGGGGAAAAAGTGCGTGTTATACGCCGATAAATACGGTAACCATCTAAATAAAAAAAAATCAGATTAGCAGCATAACACCGACAGCATAGAAGCAGATAATCATTTGATCCAGTCCACCAGTTATTTGAATTAATGAATTATAAGCCGAACTTAACTTCCTAGCCCAAATCAAATCAAACCAAATGGATTTTTTTGTTCATTTCTGAAGATGGGGTGAAAGTTTAGTAAAAACTAAAGTGCTCTTCTGTCACTTGAACTCTTTTGCCAAATCTGAAATAAGAGGGAGTTGAAATGCTTCATATACTTTGAAATGGCTCAATTTTACTGACACCCATCAATTTATCATTATCGATACAAGTGCCTCCATTTTGGGCTAGAATTTATAACACCGGGTGCCATTCTTTTATTACTATTATCATGCCAATTCTGGATCCCTTATTCCTTTTTAACTGCCCGGAGCTTAATCTAAATCGCACCTCTCCATTGAACTGAAATGGTTACCATTTCAGCGCCTAACACTTAAAATGTTCATTCCACTTTTACAATTTAATAAAATATTATGGGTAGCTTTTAGCTGATGTCACTGAAGAGAAAAAGGAGGATATCAATTTCAGATCTTTTTATTCTTCAATTTTAGTACAGGATCAATTATCAAGGCAAGGCAGAAGCAGATTTTATTATGATCAGAAATGTTTAACCTCAGGTGAATGTAAGACATAATCCTTAAATATATTTCCACGGGGAATGGAACAGATGTCTTTCTTTGGGAGTAATCCACAAGTAAAATAGACTTGAATGTTACTCAACAATCACCTTCAAGGTTTGGTATGTTAAAATATGCCCTGAATTAGGCAATAGCTGCTCTGACCCAGGCTTCGAAAACCGTAATTATTCACAAACTTGTTTTAAAAACAAAACCTATTTTATTGCAACGCTGGGAATTGTTTTCATTCCCATTTTTTAAAAAGAGTAGTTTTTCCTTGGCATCTGACAGGCCAGGCTGGATAAGAATCCAAGCGTTAAACATGGGTACTAACCAGTTAAGTTTTTAAAGCTTTTATCATTTTATAATAGGTTTCCATCTGAGTGGATAAATTGTGGAATATTCAAAGACGCTTTTTCTCTGCGCAATAGTAAATCCATAATTCAGACTGTACATTGTCATGCATGAATTCATGCCTCACAGTCTGAAATATATGAAAATGCATCGAGTGGACAGATTCTAATTTTATTTTCACATTTAAAACTCAGTTTGTTTCTCACTCAGGGTTCCAGATTTGGCAGTCAAGGACTTAAAAGACAGTCTCTATTAATATGTTCTCCTGTGAACTGTTTGAACGTTATTTTGAGTTATTTGTAACTAATTTATTTTCGGAAGAGAATTCATTTGGGGTCCTTTAGATTTTGCATTGCCAGTAACAACAACAACTACTACAAAACCCAATTTGGAAAGCAGTAACCATCCACTCCTCGTAGAAACACACAAAAGTTTTGCCCAGTACCTTACTATCCTTCATCCCAGCCAGATGCTGAATGGCTCCGGATATTCCTACAGCGATATATAACTCCTGCACGGAAAGAGAAAAAAAAGAATACAATATTTTAAAAACCTTTTTAAGCTGACGAAAGAATGATTCTGCAACTGCAGAAGTACAGCTAATCCTCGTCTTACGACCACAACCGAGCCCAAATTTCTGCTGTTAAGGGAAACAAGGGAATTTTGCTCCATTTAAGGACCTTTCTTGCCACAGTTGGTAAGTGGATCACTGGCAGTTGGTAACTTAGTCACCCGGTTATTAAGTGAACCTGGCTTCCCCGGTGACTTTAGAATAGAATAAGAGTTGCAAGGGACCTTGGAGGTCTTCTAGTCCAACCCCCTGCCTAGGCAGGAAACCCTACAGACAAATGGTTCTCCAACATCTTTTTAAAAACTTTTAAAAAACTTCCAGTGTTGGAGCATTCACAGCTTTGTCTGTCATGAGGTCACCAATGAACCAGTTGCCAATTATCTGAATTTTGATCTTTGGGGGATGCTGCAACGGTTGTAAGCATGAAAAATGGTCGTAAGTCACTTTTTCAGTGCTGTTGTAACTTTGAACGGTCACTAAAGGAACTGTTGCAAGTCAAGGACTATTTGTCTTGTGTTGGTTAGCTGCCTCCAATTTCAGGGACAGCCTTGGCAAGAAGCTAGGTTGCTAGGTGATCCGTACCGTAGTTTTAGGGTTTGTTTTCCATCAAATGTGAACGTCATTAAAATACATACTAATCTCTTACTTAGTGTAGCTGCTAGAACTGATGACACACCCAGAGGATTAGGGTTCCAGATTTAGCAAAGTCGATGAAAACAACATAGCAACAACTTTCTTCGCTGGAAGCTTTTGGCACAATCCTGTATTAAGAAACCCTGCTGGTTTCAACTGGACGTATTCCCTTGTGCGGAGTAGGATCGCTTCCAACCAGGGCTTGCAAAGAGGCCTGTGCACCAGCTGCTGTGTGTGCCTGGAACAGCTGGTTTGGGGTGATTTGTTTCCCAAATCAAAATACATCTTTGATCTGGATACAAACCAAGTCCAAACAGATTTTTCCAGGCAGATATAATACAGGAGAGGGGAGGGAGAGGCGGAAAAAAGCTCAGGTGGCCCTACAGGAAATCATGCTGTTGCTTAATTAAAAGCTGTAATTTTTTTTTTCCTCTTCTTTTTTTTCAACACTGTGGGGTCCTCGGTGCTCTCTTGAGTTTGGTGGTTTGCTTCCAGACATTTTATTACCCGACCAGGTAACACCATCAGTGTGTGATGGTGCTTATGTACAAAGTGTGCCCTGCCATTGTTTGGGAAAGTGTGTGTTTCCTCCTTGGTAGTTTTTTGATTTGGGGGTTGCTTTCTGCTTCATGGTTTGTCTGGTGTTAATCCCTGCTTATCTGGGTGGTGGCTGCTGGAGATGTTCTGGTCCTTTTGTTTATGGGTTCTATTTTTATTTTTTGGACTCTTGAGTGGTGTGCAAATATGGTTTATTTATAAATCTCCATGCTAGGTAACTAACAGGGAGCAAAACCCAAACCACCACTCTCTCCAGCACTGATGAGGTTACTTAGTTGGGTAATGAAACACCTGCAAACAAACAACAAAACTCAGAAAGCACCAGAGATGCCACAATTCTCCTCCTCCACTCCACAAACCCCACTCCCTTCTAGCACTGATGACATTACCTCATTGGGTAATGAAACGTCTGCAAGAAGGCAACCAAGCTCAGAGACCCAATAGCATTCCTTTGGATTTCTGCACCCAGCCGAAGGTTGGACTCGGGCATCTTCTTGATGTCACGCCATCTCCCTTTCTTCTCTCCCTCCGTGATAACTCTCTGCACCAGTGGTGGGATTCAAATTTTGTCACTACTGGTTCTGTGAGAGTGGCTTGGTGGGCGTGACAGGGGAAGGATACTGCAAAATCCCCCTTCCCTCCTCACCCCACTAACCTGCTTTCCAGCTCCATTCTCCTGTGCAGGGCAACAAAAGGAGACCCAGCCAATCAGCTGGGACTAAAGAGGCAGAGAATTGATGGGGTTGGTGGGGCCAGTCAGAGGCGGTATCGACCGGTTCTCCGAATTACTCAAAATTTCCGCTACTGGGTTCTCCAGAACTGGTCAGAACCGGCTGAATCCCACCTCTGGGTTCAACCCTAAGCGCCACATACTCTCTTCTAATATTCGATACGGTACTGACTTTTCATAAGATCCTGCCGTGCCGGGAGAAGCGGTTCTAATCCCAACCACGGAATAATTTCACGTTCCTAAGGAGTCCACCAGGTCAAGCATTTTCATCCCTCCCTAATCCTTGTTCACTTGAAGAACTTACAGGGCCTTTGGTCAGCTGGTACACGTGATGACTCTGAAGGAGCTCGCTTGGGGTGCTCACTTGAGTGCAGGGCCCTGCAGTTTTAAGTTCGGGGTTTTTTGTTTTTTTCCTTTTCCTTTTGTTCTCCTGGGAGACGCACATCAATTGCTTTCAGCTAAATGCACTCTCGTATGAATATTTTAGTACAATTTAATGTTTCTGCACCAATCCCCAAGGAGCCAGAGCATCAATTTGAGAACTCTCGGACTTAAAAGCCGAGTCGGATAATGCGGTCCGAACAAGGCTGTCAGTCTTAAAACTTAAAAATTCACAGGGCGGGGAAAAGGGTCTGAACATTTTTCTCCTGGATACGGGCAAACAATGCTTCGAAGTTGTACCTTGAAAGCTTTCAAAAGGCGTAAACAATTTCTTAAATCGAAAGCAAATTTTCCTCCAAATTTTAATCAGGCACAAGTTTACCAGTGGTAGCCTAGAGGTAAAAAATAACCTGATACAGTGAGATGCACTGTACACTTTCAAAAGTTAGGGCTCAGTGAAATAGAAGCAGCTTGAAATGATCTTCATCTCTGCAGAAATTTTAGTGCAAAAATCTTCCAGGAATGCAAGTTATTAAAAGTGTGAAAGTTGCTCTCCACGATAGGCGTTTCCTAATGCACCACTCAAAAACACTGGCTTGAATTTCTTAAGTACGGGGTACAAAAACTTGGATGCAAAATAAAAAAAGTTGCATTAGAAAGAAGCCTTTGTGATGATGTTCAGTAATTTTTTAAGCAAACTATTCATTTTATCTAAATTCTGGTCGTTTCTTTAAAGATAGAAGAAGAACTAAGATGATTTAAGGGCCTGGAGACCAAAACATATGAAGAACAGTTGGAGGAATTGGGTCTGGCTAGTCTAGAGAAAAGAAGGACTGGAGGCATGATAGCAGTCTTCCAATATTTGAGGGGCTGCCAGAAAGAGGAAGGGGGTCAAATTATTCTCCAAAACACCAGAAGGCAAGATGAGAAACAATGGGTGGAAACTAATCAAGGAGAGAAGCAACCTGGAATTAAGGAGAAGTAAGTGGAACAGCTTGTCTTTAGAAGTTGAAGCTTTCAAGAAGAGACTGCACACAGCCTCTGAAATAGTATAGGGCCTCCTGCTTGAGCAGGGAGTTGGACTAGATGACCTCCAAGGTCTCTTCTGATTGATATTGAAGGTCACCTAGCAGGAAAATCCAGACGGAAAAGGTGGCAGAAGGCATATCCTTTCTTTGGTGGCTGAACTCCAAAAGCATTTTAAGGGCAGCCACTGAATATCCAAATGACCTGGAAGATATACGTATAGACCTTGGGGGAGCATTCAGTTGGGCATCGAGAGTGCAAACCAACTTCCAGCAGAGTTCAAGCCAACATTAGAAAATGGGGCCTCTCGGCAAAACTCCTTGGCACTCAAGGCAAGTAGAGCAGAAACATCCACGGCTTCGTTGCTAACCATCCATCTGACAAATGGGACTTTGCAAGGAAGTCCTTGGCTCTAGTTGGGTCAACACTTCCAGCCGGCTGTGCAATTCTCACACACACCCCAAGTGACCCCCTAGCCCTGGTTCACTCTCCACTTAGCTGCTGGCAACCTAAATGGGGCAAGGGAGTCTGAATGTTTTACACACACACACACACATTACTGTTTGCACGTCATAGGAATCATAGAGTTGGAAGAACCCAGAGACGGTTGCATGTCTGTGGAGGGATTTGAAGCATTAAAGAGTAATCCTCCACTTACGATCCCAATTGAACCGAGCGTTTGTGTTGCTAAGTTGAGACAGTTGTTAGGTTGTTGATTTTGCCCCATTGTTATCACCTTGTCCACAGCTGTTCAGTGACAAAGGGACTTACGACCGTCTTTCACGGTTGCCACCTTTGCAGGAATCCCCATGGCCATGTGATCAAAATTCAGGCGCTGGGCAACTGGTTTGTACTTATGACCGTTGCTGTGTCCCCAAGGTCATGTGATTTTTGCGACTTTCTTGACCAGCAAAGCCAGAGGGAAGCCAGGTTCACTTAACGACTGGGTGATCATCCTGGGCACCCTTTTTCTTGAACTATGATCATCTGGCAGATGGTACAGGATAATAAAAACAAGGACAAATAGGCTGAAAAACAAGCTTCCATCCCAGGGCAGTTGAATTCTACCATATAGTGCAATATTAATGCAATATCAGGGGGGGTTTCAATTCAATGTACAGAATGTGAAGGATGTGTGTTTGGGTTTATTTCATGGTCATGATGTGCACTGAAGATGGTGTTTGATTTTGTTGTACGAGAGGCAAGGACAATAAAGTAAACTAAATTAACTTAGCAACTCAGAGCTGAGGAAGCTTCTCGGAGGAGAAGCGAAACCTCTTCAAAGAAAAAGCAGAAAGGCCCGTTGCCTTTAGGACCAACCATGGCCTGGATGTGACTGAGGATCTCCATAGACATTTTATCAACTGCAGCAATTTACTTAACCACGACGGTGAGAAAGGTCGTAAAATGCAACCCAACAGGACAAACACAGACTTCAGAGAGTAATTAGAACTGCAGAAAAAACAATTACTACCAACCTGCCTTCCATGGAGGACCTGTATATCCTGCACGAGTCAAAAAGGGGGCTGTGAAAATATCTACAGACCCCTCACATCCCGTACATAAAACTGTTTCAACTCCTTCCCTCAAAACGAGGCTATAGAGCCCTACACACCAGAACAACTAAACACAAGGAGTTTTTTCCAGAACGCCATCACTCTGCTAAACAAATAATTCCCTCAACACTGCCCAACTATTTACTCAGTTTGCACTGCTCTTACTATTAATCTTCTCATCACTCTTTATCACCCATTCCCTCCCACTTGTGACTGTATGACTGTAACTTTGTCGCTTGCATCCTTACAATTGATATTGACTGTTTCCTAGTATGATTTGATTGCTTATTGTACCCCATGACTATCATTAAGTGTTGTACCTTATGATTCTTGACTCTTGACGAATGTCTCTTTTCTTTTCTGTATACTGAGAGTACTTACATCAAGACAAATTCCTTGTGTGTCCAATCACACTTGGCCAATAAAGAATTCTATTCTATTCTATTCTATTCTATTGTTTTGTTCTATTTCTATATTTTATTATTCATTCTATTCTATTCTAATTTCTATTCTATTCTATTCATATTGTACCCAATGACTGTCATTAAGTGTTGTACCTGATGATTCTTGACTCTTGATGAATGTATCTTTTCTTTTATGTCCACTGAGAGCATTTGCACCAAAGACAAATTCCTTGTGTGCCCAATCACACTTGGCCAATAAAAAGAATTCTATTCTATTCTAAAATGGGACCAAAATGTCAAAATGTCTCATTTAAAAAACAGAAACCATGGGCTCAATTGTGATCGAGGAGTACCTGTAGAAGGAGTGACGCAACTCACATAACCAGCTCTGTGACCACACACACACACACACACAAAAACACACACAGAAGCACCCTTTAGGATGATATGCTATGAATAAGGCCATTCTCCTTTAATCTCCCCTGATTTCTTGGCCAGGTAAGCTACCTGTGGCAGTTCCGTAAACAGACTACAGACCCATAAAACAGCGCAGTCCTGGCTCTCTGGTGATCGTAATGCCAATGCAAAATTGTAAAGCGGGGCTCGCCTTATTTTCCTGGCGCTGAGTCCACCCTCAAGCTTTACTTCTCTAATAAAAGCTTTTCGAACAGCATCCCTGTTGAATTGGGTGCTTTTTCTTGCACAACTCTCCTCCAGTCAGCAAACAAAGTGGTGTTGTTTAGATCTGAATGTCCTGTTCTGAAGAATTATTCCCTCCGGGGAGTCTTTCTCAGCCTTGGCAACGTTGAGATAGGTGGACGTCAACGCTCAGAATTCCCTGGCCGGCCATGAATTCTGGGAGTTAAGTTCCACGGGTCTTAAAGTTGCCAAGGTTGGACACTTGCTAGAAGGATCAGAATAGAGATGGAAGGGACCTTGGAGGTCTTCTAGTCCAGCCCGCTGCTCAAGGAGGAGACCTTAGAGCATTTCAGATAAGTGTCTGTCCAGTTTCTTCTTAAAAGCCTCCAGTGATGGAGTAGCTGCAACTTCTGGGGGCTCCATTGGTTAATTATCCTCACTGTCAGAAAATTTCTCCTTTAATTCCAGGTTGCTTCTCTCCTTGGTTAGTTTCCATCCATTGCTTCTTGTCCTGCCTTCTTTCTGGTGCTTTAGAAAATAAGTTGACCCCCCCCCCTTCTTTGGGGCAACCCCTCAGATACTAGCAGTCTGCAAATCTTTTAAGACTTGGGGATTCCAACTCCCAGAAACCTCCAGCCAGGATGGGTGGACTGCCGCTCCCCAAATTCATGCGTGCTGCCTGGGGAATTCTGGGAATTGAAGTCCACACCTCTTAAAGATGAAAAACACTGGTATAAACAGTCATAAAAGCAGAGACACCCTACTTCCACCAGCAGGAACTGAACGGGGAAGACAGGGTGGTCCATTCTGGACAAATTAATAAGCACAGCTCCTCTCCAAAAATATTCAAAGGAAGAGCCATTCCACTGACCACAGACTATAAAACAAGATATGAGTATATTTGAAGAAAAAGGATTTTAAGTGAAGATAAAAATTGAAAACGGATTTAATAAGTGTCAAGAAAATAAGAATCATGGAAAAAAAATATTGGAAAATGGAAGTAATGATACGATATAGAATTGAACGTGAAAGATAAATATGTATTAAGGTCATGTTTGCAGTGAAGGGTGAAGACCTGGAACCACATTGTTTAAAATGTAAAAATAAAAATAAAATTAATACCAAAAATGGAAAAAAAAACTTCAGGCAACTGACAATCGGAAACAGCTGTAGGAAGGAGACACAAAGACGGTTCTTTTCTTCTGACACGCGATCCAACCGCTTGGGTCTTCCAAAACTTACCGGGGCTACAATTTTGCCCGTCTGTCCAACTTGCATGTCATTGGGGACGAAGCCGGCATCCACCGCGGCTCGAGAAGCACCGACTGTAACCAAGAAAGATCGCTTGATATGAAGACAGAAGATTCAGCGCTTGGTCCCAATCCCTTCCCTGAGGTTAAAATTCCTTCATTGGGCCAAATATCCATTTCTGGATTCCCGCCCCTGTCCCAGATTGACAGGACTGATAATATTCTAAAGCGGCGGTCACCAACCGGTGGGCCAGGGACCACTGGTGGTCCGCGAGAAAATTTTGGTGGTCCGCAGAGAAATGTCCCCCCCAAAGCAATTAAACCAGGCTGCGTGGGAACACAAGGTTTGCGTTGCTTGCACTGAGAACAGCACAAGGTAGTGAGGGGAGGGGGAAGTGGGCGGGGGGGGGGAAAACTTGCCCCACGCGCCTGGCCTGGCCACCGGGCTGCTTCTTTCCGCTTCTTTCTTCTTCTGCTTTTGGCTGCACGCAAGGAAAGCAGCCAAAGTCTTTCTTTCTCTCCCCCAAACTCCACCAGAAATGAGTCTTTGGGACCCTGCAAGGCCTCCTTGCTCCAAGGGGCTGCGCCGGCAAAGACTCATTTTTGGCAGAGTTTGGGGGAGAGAAAGAGAGACTTCTGCTGCTTCTGCTGCTTTCCTTGCATGAAGCCAAAAGTCTCTCCTTTCTCCTGAGAACAGAGATGGAGATGGTATCCTGCGATCCCAAATAATGATCGATCGGTAGGAAAACGGGGTGGGGGATTTTCCTGCAGACTTTTTGGGGGGATTTTACCAGGTTCTCTGGTCTGCGGGATTTAAAATGATGAGTTTGGTGGTCCCTGAGGTCCAAAAGGTTGATGACCCGTTCTAAAGGGCCTGAAAAGACCAGGAAAAGAATATGCGTAGCTTCAGAGTTAAACTATGGTGCAGTCTGAGCTTGATTCTTGATATAGACCTTTCATGACATGGTCATATCATCAGTGTATGATGGTCGCCATCGCCATCAGAGCACTGATGATGTTACCAAGCTGGGTGGTGAAATGTCTGCAAGTCGACAACCAAAGCACCAAGGACCCCGCAGAGAAACTAGCATCCAAGCCAACTGATTCCTCGCTTATCAATGGCCAACCCTGAACCAGCCTCCCCACTGAAAAACCACCAACAACAGAATATGAATTGTTTAAAGAATCAAAACTAAAACGTCTTTTCTTACCTGCAGCGTGCAACTGATCAGCCAGGTCATACAACAGCTTAAAGTTATCGCCACTCTTCAAGCCTCGCCCTTAAAAATAAGAAATTAAATCTATTCAAATTATAAAGTCCAGCATCAAACAGATTCTCTTTGGGGCTGGTGAACTTTCTCATTTATTTATTTTTTAAAAAAAGACAGGGATGGCTATCTCTCAGGGATGCAAGAATGGAGGGTTCTTTGCACTAGACCGGGAGTGATGGGGTAGGACTAGATGATCTTTAAGTTCCTTTCCGCTCTTGCATTCTACTGTCTATTCCGACTTCTTCTTCTGCCCAATTAATTCCTCCATGCACTCCAGTAAAGGAAATGAAGAATTTGGATGACGTTTGCTGTGGTTATTTTCACGTTAAGTGTCGCTTTGGGATTAATGACTTATTTCCTTATCCGAGTGGAACAAAACCAACTGGGTAGAAACAGGATTTAAATCTTGGCAACATGTCCTGCCTTTTGCTACGATATTCTAGCAGGAATGCAGAGAAGCACTTCACTGCTTTCTTTTAAGGTAGAGACACCGAGTGAGATCCAGCGTTAGTCTTATCTGCCCACTGCGACCGATGAAGAGCAGATCAGTTTGGAATTAGAGGACTTTTACTGGAGTTCTTCACCAACTGTTAAGTCAGAGGTTGGTATTTATGGGGATTAATGTCACAAAACACCTAGGTAGACAGTGTAGTAGGGGTTTCTCCCTTTATTCTATCTCTGGCTGGAAGCTCCACAGCCAGAATTTTGGCAGGGTATTTGAAAACGCAAGTGCTCCTCAACCTATGACCATGTCTGTTGCTAAATGAGACAGTTGTTAAGTGAGTTTTGCATCCCATTTTACAACCTTTCTTGCCACAGTCATTAAATGAACCACTGCAGTTAAGTTAGTAACCTGGTTGTTAAGTGAATCTGGCTTCCCCCTTTGGGATGACCCAAAGGGGCGTGGCACAAAAGCAACAAAGTCACAAAAGTAGGTAGAGTCCCTTTAATTCCTCCAATTTGGCCCCCGATGTCCAGTTATCATCGGCTGGAGAAAAAAACTCTCTCAAGAACAGTTTTTAAAGGGAAGAAATTCAGTCTGAACCCAAAGTACATCTAAATTATAAATAAAAACCAACACAAACCACGCTGCAGCAATTAACGAGACAGGGCAGGATAAGGAATTGCAGAATTCAAAAGATAATGAAACACACAAAGTTGGGAGGACGCCAGAACCCAGATAAGACGTGACAAACCAAGATGGAAGCAAAGCGTGAATTATCTGCAGCTACTGAAGGGAATCAGGGCCCTTTTCTCCCCCGTAAGCCATGTTGCTCCCTTCTCGGCTCCTCCCTGCGTGCCCTAGGATGCAGAGGGGGTGGGCCTGGGTCTTCCTCTGAACGCCCAGCCGGACTGTGACCTTCCCCAGTTTCTTCCACAGCCACTGGAACCACATTCCCACTCCCTGTCAGCTGTTTCACCTCTCCCTCGGAATCAGATTCCAACAGAGGCATGACACCCTTTAATTTGCTTGTTGGAAAGTCTCAAAAGGGGACCACGGGACATTGCAACCGTCATAGATATGAATCAGGTGCCAAGAATTCAAATTTTGACAATGTAACCTTGGGGTCATAAGTCACTTTTTTTCAGTGCCGTTGTAAATTTGAATGGCCACTATACGAATGGCTGTAAGTCAAGGACTACCTGTATACATTCTCCCTTTTGAATTTGAATAAACTTTGATTAATCACTACTCACCACCTGACACAACCACTTTTGCACTAGTAAGTTCTGGCCGGTCACTTTTGGTTAATTTCTGCTCCATCCATTCCGACTGACCAACAGGTGCAGGGGCTGATACTGTGTAAAAATTAAAAATGAATTAAGTAAAAATTAATCCTGATGCTTAAGAGAGGCTGAATACTTCTGCAAAATCCAAAGTATTCCCCAGCTATTATTTCCAAGCCAAAATATTCTTCTCTAAAAACACATTTTAAACAGGGTTATAAATAAAAGAGCCGTAATCAGATTAGCATTCCTTTCATAGGACGATGGGCTTCACTCCACAGAAACTTATTGCACAAATTTGAGTCTACTGAAAACATTTCCTTCCGGCACTGATATTGTTACCTAGTTGGGTAATGAGACGTCGGCAAGAAAACCACCCAAAGTTCAGAGACCGACTAGGACCCCACTAAAAGAAGTTTACTCCAACTGCTTTCTATCATTTCCAAGCATGACAGTTAGGATTGCATTTGGGCAGGGTGAAAGTTTGAGTTTAAATCTTAGCAGCTGCCCAAAACAAGCTAGGTATTGCAAGGTATGGCACCCAAGAATTCTACACGCCTTGCATTTCCATAAAATATCCACCCAGATTTTCTAAGCACAGAAAAGGAGCACAGATCAAAACTGATAGAGAACTTTTGAGAATCAGGAAACACAAGAAGAGAGGGGTAACGCAAGAATCGTCTTAGACAGCAAGTTTCGGTATTTGATCCATGTTTTAAACCAGTGATGGCTAACCTATGACACGCGTGTCACTCGTGACACGCCGAGGCACTTTTGACTGACACGCCTGTTGGTGTGGGGAAAGCCTGCACATTTAGAGGCTGCCTGTGCTCTGCTCCAATCCCTGCTCCCTGCTTGTTGCGTGGAGGCGTGGTGTCACCGCTGCCGCGAGATCTTTGCAGCAGAGAGCCAGTTTTAACCGTCATAAACTGAGGTTTGTCAGTTTCATTACCTCAGGAACGCTACAGGAGGAAAGGAGATCCATGAGGTTCACAGCCCTGTAAGGTGGCCTTCCGATCCCCACATCCTGCACCTGCAGCCCTGAGACCAGGGAGACGAGTTTCACAGCCCTGTGTGATCACCCCAGCCCAGTCCGTCATAAACCAAATTATTGATATTTCTTGAAGTGACACGCGACCCGAGGAAGGCTACACTTTTTCCCGATTTTCGACACACCAAGCTGAAAAGGTTAGCCATCACTGTTTTAAACCAATGACATCTGAAGCCAAAGAAGGGAAAACTCACTTTTTTCTACGGCTGCGCTGCCCCCGCTCACTGGGGCAGCCTCGAAGGAAGTCCCCCTGACAGAAAGGACCTTGATTTTCTCGTCACATTTCACAGTGCACAGAGCATTGCCTGACATGAACAAAAACCCAGAGGGGGAAAAAAAAAAAAGAGTTAAACACAGCTGCATCCCAGAATGGGACTTTGTTGTTCACATGAAACTACTTCAGACAGTGAAACTGAAAAGGCTCAGTAGCAGCCTTGGGAGTTGTGCGTTTCCACTTTTTCCACGAGCTTTGAGAATCCTTTCCTTCCTTTGTGAAGCTGAACAACTCGACCTATTCGGGAGAAATGAATTTTTGCAGGGAGTCTGCGGGGTGGATTTGCGTGAAAAAGCACCTACTGTCTGAACACAATCCGTTGCAAGCCACAATCAGAAAGAAAAAATGTTTGTGAGAGTAGGGAGTTTGGAAAATGGAAGGTGGGGAGGAGGAGGAGGAGGAAGAGGAAAAAGAGAAGGAGAAAGAGGAAAAGGAAGAAAAGGAGGAAGAGAAGGAGACGGAGGGAGGGAGGGAGAGAGGAGGAAAAAGAAGAGAAAGGTAAGGAGAAGGAAGAACTAGAGAAAGAAAGAGGGAGGGAGGAGGAAGAGGAGGATGGAGAGAGGGAGGGAGCAGAAGGAGAGCTTATCTACTGGTACACCGGCATAATGATTTTTAAAAAGGGAATTATCAGACAGTGATTTTCAAGCCTCTCTCTATGTAATCCATCAATCTCCAAGGCAGGACAGCATTGACCAAAGGAAAATAAAGGACTCTGCCATAACAAATTTAAAATGACATAAAAGCTCATGTTTCCATGCCCAAATTACATTAGAGGATCAGATAAACGTAATGAGGCTAGACAAGTATTTGGGCTGCACAATAATTAGGGGAAGTCAATTAAATATTACAAATAATTGTATCAATGTCCTGCTAACCAAGAAAAATAACCCTACGTAGATTGCTGAAATCCGAACTAATGTGTAACCCCCGTGAAATAAAAGGAATCGAGCCGGATGGCTGACGGCTGGCAAAATCTGATCAGAAGTGCATTAACAAGAACGCAATATTAATGTCCTAAAATAAAATAAATTTTAAAAAAATACGTATCAGGAATGTCTGCAGATCTGGTTAATTAAGAAGCGCTCTCTGCTTTCTCAGAAACACTGACCTACAATCCTGCAGGACTGGGAAGGATCCCATTAGCTGTGTCGGAAAAAATCATTTCTTTTCCCCCCAGATTCTACAGTTTCCTTTCTTTTTTTTTTCTTTTCTTTTCGAGCTTCTGGGGGGGTCACAGGTAGCCCCGAAAAGGCCCGCAAACCTCACCTGCATAAATAGCCCTCACAAAAGTATCCGGTGACTTGATTTCAATGATGTCTGAGACGGGAGCAACATCCAACTTAGCTGCCACTCTGGGAAGGAGGTTCTAAATATTAAAAAAATAAATAAATACACGGAGGGTCACCACGGAAGCAACAACTCAGCAAAACTAAGCAGCGGTTCAGAAACTCTGCCCTGCAAATGACAGCTACATTTAAGAAGTATATTTAGGGCTTCTGGGTGAACTAAGCTCTATTAAAAAAATCTAATTTAAAATCTCACCTTCCCAAAGGCAGTTGCTCCGGCACAGATGTGGGTGAAACTGAACTGCTTCTGAGTTTCCAAAATCAGCGGGGTCAGTTCCTCTGGAGAGGAAAATGCAACCGATCAGCACAATGTTATATATTTTTCTTCTTCTTCTTAAGGAGGATCTGGCAAAAGAAAGTCTGCCAAGGATTTCAATACAAAATCCGCTTGGAAAAAAAAAGAAACTCACCAGCCAGAAGCCCTTTATAGGCATCGTGTTGGGCGAAAAGCACCTTGGAAACTCCCTGTACTTTGCTCAGCTCTTGTGCCACCTGTGAGAAGCAGAGGGGGGGGGTCAGTGTTCCCCAATTCCCAGAATTCCTAGCTGTCTCATCTCATCCTGGGAACCCTTTCTTAAACTATTACCATCGGGCAGACGGCACAGGATAATAAAAACAAGGACAAATGGGCTGAAAAACAGCTTCTATCCCAGGGCAGGAGCTCTGTTGGATTCTACTGTAGAATTACAGTTAATGCAACATCAGGGGGGAGGTTTAAATTCAATGTTTAGCATGTGAAGGATGTGTGTTTGTGTTTATTTTCATAGTCATAATGGAGACTGAAAATGGTATTTAATTTCATTGTACAAGGGGCAACTATAATAAACCAAACTAAACTAAAAATAAACTAAAAATAAATTAAAACTAAACCTAGTCTCCACACATCTGGAATGTTAAGATTATTATTTATACAGGGCGGTGTTTGTCAACCTTGGCAGCTCTGAGATATGTGGACTTCAATTCCCAGAATTCCCCAGCCATGCTAGCCAGGGAATTCTGGGAATTGAAGTCCATACATCTTAGAGTTGCCAAGGTTGATAAACACTGGTCTAAGGGAAGCATTTCTCCCTGGCCTAGATGTTGGCGAGAAAATAAATACACATGGGAGATGCAGAAATATAATTAAGAGCAGTTTCTCAACTTTCAGACGTGTGGACTTCATCTCCCAGAATTCCATGATGGCTGGGGAATTCTGGGAGTTGAAGTTACCAAGGTTGAAAAATATTGATTTGGAGCTAGGATATGCTCAATTCTTTCAGTCCTAACTGAGATAGCCTAGACAGCTTCAACATTTATATATATATATATATATATATATATATTATATATATATATATATATATATATATATATATATATATATATATATATATATATATATATATATATTGTACACAAGTTTGAAAGACTCTCACACCAGACAAATTAGCACTTTTTGGTTAAAGTTATAAATGACACCAGCTCCCTGGGTCAGCATACTTTTTTGTTTTACCTTTTCACAATTGGTCCCTGCTACTAAACAGGCCACTTCACCCCCGAGTCGTTTTGCCGCAGTAATGGCGTTCAAAGTAATTGGTGTCAGGGCCTCGTTGGCATGTTCGGCAATTACCAGCGTACTCTGAAACCGGTGAAGTAATGAAACCTGGAAAAGACAAAGGAAGAAGAAAAAAGCAGTTTGATTAAAAATCAAAAATACCTGGAAGTTCTGCATGGACAAATAAGATATGCCACAAATGTCAGCCTTTGTTTACTGCTCTGTTTTCATCCAGAGGATAAATTATTTTGTACATAGAGGCCTGTATGCCCAACGTTTGCAAGCTTAAAACAAGAACTGTTGCTTTCTATCAAGATCTATTTGTGAAGGGTTCTCCATACCTCAATAACTTTGGTATCTCTAATATAAATTTTTATCATCCCAAAACAATACACTTGCAAGGGTGATTATGGTTGCAAACCATGGAAGGTTGCTGTAACATTATCTAACACGCTAATAGTATGAGATGGTAGATAAATGTTTTCAACATTAGGGCTGAAAAATGCCTGGCCAAAAATTCACCCGAGCATCTTCCATACTTAAAGGAAGGAGCAGGGGAGACAGGATGGCAGCCTTCCAATATTTGAGGGGCTGCCACAGAGAGGAGGAGGGGGTCAAGCTATTTTCTAAAGCACCCGAAGGCCAGACAAGGAACAATGGATGGAAACTGAACTAGGAGAGATTCAACCTGGAAATAAGGAGGAATTTTCTGACAGGGAGAACCATCAACCCATGGAACAGAAGTTGCCTTCGGAAGTTGTGGGAGCTTCATCACTTGAGGCTTTCAAGAAGAGACTGGACTGCCATCTGTCAGAAATGGTGTAGGGTCTCCTGTTGGGCAGGGGGTTGGACTAGATGACCTACCAGGTCCCTTCCAACTTTGATTAGTTGTTATCTGTTAAAGGCCAATTAGAATTTGGATCTCCTTTGGTCCTAATTGGGTGGGGGGTTGGACTAGATGACCTACAAGGTCCCCCCCCAACTCTGTTAATCTGTATCTGTACCTAATCCATTGCCTTAACCACTATGCCACGGTGCCTCTCAGTCTATGAAATACCATGCCAAAAATAACCAGAGGACCCATTAACTGTGGAAACAAGGAACACCAGTTCTTGACTTACAACAGTTCGTTTAGTGACCGAAGTTACAATGGCGCTGAAAAGAGCGACTTATGATCGTTTTTCACACTTACGACCGTGGCAGCATCCCCATAGTCACATGATCAAAACTCAGACGATTGGCAACTGATTCATATTTATGACAGTTGCTGTGTCCCAATCAGATCACTTTTTGCGACCTGTCAATGGGGAAATTCACAGATTCACTTAATAACCACATGACTAACTTAACAACTGTGGCAAGAAAGGTCGTAAAACGGGGCAAAATTCAGTTAACAACCATCTCAATTAGCAGCAGAAATTTTGGGCTCAATTGTGGTCGTTAAGTTGAGGACTACCTGTACACACCTGAGCTTGAATCTTCAGTTTTCTTCGCTATTTATTTCCACGCTTAGAACAACCAATTCTCCAATTTATTAGATGTTTTTCCCCCACTCCTTAAAGTTCACTGCAAATTCATAACTACCTTTTTCAATTGCTTCATTACTGACTCCACATAAAAAGAGATTTTATTGAGACCTCCAAGTTATGGAGGTGCCCTGGATGATGGGCTCAGTGATCCGTGACCTCGTGGGAAGAATAGCGCCGGTTTTCCATAGGATGCTTCAGGTTCCCACGTAAGGGCATTAAATCATCCAAAGGTGTAAAAAGATTTTTAAATCATTCGAGGTGAATTACCAGGAAGAAATTACTTATTTCCAATAAGTACATCAAAAAAAGAGCACATTTTTGATGACGCTCCATCCATCATTTCCCAGAAAAAGTTACAAGGCCGCAGGGCGCTGCTGCCGGAGGAATAAATCTGTATCTTCGTGGCAAAATGCCCACATTTGCTTAAATTTATGGTCCTGTCACAAAGGGAAATATGCTGTAACGGCTGAAAGTTGGGAAGCTTTAAGTTTCCAGCAAGGTTCTTGAAAAAAAAACCCATCCAGTGTTTTCTGGAGAGAAGCTGTCTTTTATTTATTAATAAATACCTGTTCTGACCAAGGCTTCCCGAGACAGTTAACAGTCTCACGCTATTCCCAAAAACCTTTTCTGTTTTATTTCAACAGCTGTGAATTATATGCATTCACAGTCCATAATGAATCCCAAACAGTCTGTGAATAGTCCAACAGAAGTCAGCCACAGTCCTTCGGGATAAGGCTGATAAGCACCTACCTTTATCTCCCTTGAAATGCTGCCAATGACTACATTGCCAATTAGCTGTACAAGGCCAAATGGAGCACAAAGGCAACACAGAGCTTCAGAGTTTAAACCAACCAGAATGAAACAAAGTTGCTTCCTGCAAAGGCTCCTGTCCCTTCATCTCTTATGGGAGGGGCCAATCACCTCCAAGCCTTACTCCTGAGTCGCCCCCTTTGTCTTAACTGTTCTTGCCTTCTGGCAGCTCTGTGCATGCACACACTGGTAACAGGCTCCCGCTGTTCCTCTGCCTCGCTGATGTCAGATTCTGGAGGCTCCGGAGTCAGCACATAACTCCCAGATGGCCCCGGCCCCATTTCTGCATCAGATGCAGATCCCTCGTCTGAGCCCTCCCCAGACTCCAGGAGGCTCATGGTCCTCCCCACTGTCCGACTCTGCTGCCAGCTCCGCCTAGGCTGCCGGCAGACCACAACAATACCTAAAGTAAAATTCGTGAGGATGGGATCAAAGGTCACTTTTCTGGAGCTGCATCTTCAACTTTTGAGCCCCAAAATTTCCGTGGTTGAGGGAGACATTCGTTAAGTGAGCTTTGCCCCATTTGATGAGCTTTCTTGCCTCCGTTGTTAAGTGAATCGCTGCAGCTGATAAAGTGAGTAACCCAGTCGTGAAGTGAATCTGGCTTCCCCGCTGACTTTTGCTCGCAAAAGGGGATCCCATGATCCCGGGACATTGCAACCGCCGTAAATATGAGTCAGTTGCCAAGCGTCTGTATTTTGATCTTGTGACCCTGGGGATGGCTGCAGTGGTCGTGTGAAAAATGGTCGTCATTCGGGTTTTTCAGTGCCGTTGTAACCTTGAACAGTCACTAAAGCAAGTGTTGTAAGCCGAGGACCACCTGCGTCCATTTCTCCTTGAAGTGATTTCTCCACCTTTGGTGAAAGGGGCAGATCTTACCCAGAATGTGGACCAGCTGACTAGCTGCTCCTGCTGATCACCTTTCCTCCTGAAACCTTCTGTGTCATTTGTTTTGGGATTACTTTTATCTGGGCCATGCATTCATAGGACCTTTTTTATTACTAGATACATAGTGTGTTATCAGTAGTGCCTTGCTCTGTTTTTAAGATTTTTTTTAAATGCAGGGGGTTTTCTATCTTTCCACGTCCTTCCTTAAAAAACAGAGTGTCATGCTCCTGTTGAAGTCTGAATCCAAGGAGGAAGACGAACAGCTGGCAGGGAGCAGGAGGGTGGCTCCATTGGCTGGGGAGGAGGCTGGGGAAGGGCAAAGACCGGCTGGGCAGAGCAGAGAAAAGGTAGAACAAGGGAGAGGGAGGTCAGAGGAAATCCCAGGCCCACCCCCTCTTCATCCTAGGGCATGTAAGGAGGAACCGAGAAGGGAGCATGTGGGTTGAGTGGCTTATAGGGGAGGAAAGGGCCCTGATTCCCTTCATTAGCTGTAGCTGGGAAGAGAGTTTAAAAGAGATGCATGCTGAGTGCGGCAGCTGCTGGGAGCAAATATGACTTTATCCTGTTGTCTTTGCTTATCTGCATTCCTGGCATCCTCCCAACCGTGTTGAATTATGGCCATTCCTTCACGTCTGGAATTCCTTCTCCTGCCCTGCCAAACTGAGTACCTCAGTTTGGCTTGATTGGACTTATAGTTACAGTTTGTGTTGACCACGTTTTGGACTTGATTCTCTGCAGCGAAAGGCTGTTCCTGGGAGTTTTTTTCTCCAGCCCAGAAGGTAACCAGGGCACTGGGGGCAAAGTTGGAGCTAATAAAAGGACTCTTATTAACTGACTGTGTTGCCTTTGTGCCACGCCCCTTTGTGCCATCACACAGAGCCTATAAACACTCTCAAAAAGAGACTGAACAGCCTCTGAAATGGTATATGCTCTCCTGCTTGAGCTGGGGGTAGTGGTGGACTAGATGACCTCCAAGGCCCCTTCCAGTTCTAAGCTGATCGACTGATCAACGTCTTTTGAAAAGGTTGGTCTCTTCTCTGTCCTATTCCAACCTTGCTCACTTTGAAAGTTGATCCACTTTTGACCAGGAACCCAGCCAGGAGGGAGGGAAAACAAGGGTCCTGGCCAGTTGCGGGATTCCAGTTAACCATTAACAGAGCAGCCCTCCAAGAAAGAAAGTTTCTCGCACGGCCTGCTTGTGCAAAAGTCATGGCTTTCCCCCACCCACGACGGCTTCATTAAGCAACACTTCACCCAACAGGCTCTGCTACCTCCTTCGCGGCTTCAGCCCACGAATCTCTTTTGATGTGGCTTGCGTTGCTGCCTCGCGGGGGACTCGGGGCCCCGATGGAAACTGCGGGAGAAAACATCTACCGGCGGGGTGGTGGTGGTTTGTTTTTTTTTTAATGAAAGCTTGAGTGCCGCATAATTCACCCGTGACACATTGATGGGTACTTTGCTGGAAATGTATAAACACACGGTGGGAGTAAGATTGCTCTATTCATGTTTATAGAGCTCATTTCCACGGGGGGAAGGGGGGGGGGAAGAGGCTTAAACCTGGGGTCTTTAAACCTTTTCAGAAACCAAATTCCCCAAATTCCTGACCTGGTGAGAGAAAATGGACTGTCTTAAGTTATTTCTGCTCTTTACCTGCCGTGCAATCCCCGTTAAACGCAAGTTTGAGAAACCTTGGTTTTAAAAGTCCAGCAGATACACTCCATAAGATCTAGTCAAGCAGAGGATAAAGATCTGAGGAATGTTTTAATCTGAAATTCCTACACTGCAGAGGTGCTCTTCTTTCTGCGTCTACAAGCCCAACAGGCAGCCTGTTGTCATAGCTCTTAAGCTACCAGAGGGTGCTGCTCTCCAGCAAAAACTCAAGTTTCAAACGTGGCCTCTAACTGCTGTGGTTTGCCAGCAGCGGAATCGGACAGTGGGGAAGAAAGGGGACCAGTCAGGGAGTCTGCAGAGGACTCAGACAAGGGTCCTGCATCCGATGCAGAGATGGGGCCAGGACCATCCGGGAGTGGGATGCTGCCTCCGGAGCCTCGCAGCAGCGAGGAGGAGGACCCAGGGGAGCCTGTTTCCAGTGTGCTTGTGTGCAGAGCTTCTAGAAGGCAAGAGCAGCTGAGACAAAAGGGGCGACTCAGGAGTAAGGCTGGGAGGTGATTGCTCCTCCCGTAAGATATAAAGGACAGGCAAAGGTAGAGAAACCTTTGCAGGAAGCAAAGTCGTTCATTCTGTTCGGATTAATCCTTGAAGCTCTGTGTGGACTTGGTACTTCAGGTTGGTTTTTTTTTTTTTTTTTTTACAGTTCATTTGGCACTTTAGTTGCTGGCAGCAATTCAAAGGAGAGAAAGGTGGGTGCTTATCTCGAGGAATTGTTTGGGACTCATTACGGGCTGGGAATGCACATAATTCCCAGCGTTGAAATAAAACAAGAGTTGTTTGGACTAAGCGTGTGCTTAATTACGGTCGTGGAAAGCCTGGGTCAGAACACTAACTCAGTATGTAAGTAAGCTGTTTACCCCACTTCCAGGAATACCATCTCAGAAGAATCCATGGTCAGTTTTCACACACTGACAACCACAAAGGCTACAACGCCACGTTGAAGACCCAGCCATCCAGTTGGCAAAACCAGAAAAACAAACATCTAGGACATTCTCTTACCAACTTTACCAAATAAACCACACTGGCACAGAAGAAGCGAAACCAGCTCTACAACCAGCTTCCCACACAAAAACAGGCGCAGTTGATTCCTTGTTTTTCTTCACAGGCCACACACATCCACCCCTCCCTCCTCTTCATTTCTATCCTTCACACGGTGAGATCACAACTTATGGGATGTTGCTGTCAATGACACCACGAGGAAGCTATGAACTTCGGAGCTGAAGGGTGGGACACCAGGGTGGTGGTTGTTTTTTTGACGTCCTGATGTTTTTGTGGGCAGCTGTAGCTGGCAACTTCGGAGGCAGAGCAAACGCCGTTGTAGCCTGTCTCTCAGCTGCTCAGACACCAGAAAATGAGACCACGGCTGTTCAGCCCCAAAGCTCATCTCTCCTGGATTGATTCCACCTGCGAAAGCCAGCCCAGAATAACCAACATAAAGGTTGACATGCCAGGGATGGGCCAGGAACATTCCCCAAGAGCCTGCCAGGGCTTTGCAGAAATTGTACACAGCAAGCCGCTTGAATTCGTACGCCACTCCCCCAAATTTAAAAAAAATACATAAATGTCAATAAATGTACACACTCTA
The DNA here is from genome assembly GCF_049901735.1 of Notechis scutatus. Lineage (NCBI taxonomy): Eukaryota > Metazoa > Chordata > Lepidosauria > Squamata > Elapidae > Notechis > Notechis scutatus. Next base: position 1,190,249 of record NC_142019.1, on the reverse strand, counting down.
TCGCAGGGGTCTCCAACCTTGGCCCCTTTAAGACTGGTGGACTTCAACTCCCAGAATTCCTCAGCCAACCTTGGCCCCTTTAAGATTGCTGGACAGAGCTAGCCTGCAATGCTGCATTCTAACCACAGGGAAGGAAGGGAGGGAGGGAGGGAGGGAGGGAGGAAGAAGGAAGAAGGAAGGAAGGGAGGGAGAAGGAAGGAAGGGAAGGAAGGAAGGAAGGAAGGAAGGAAGGAAGGAAGGAAGGAAGGAAGGAAGGAAGGAAGGAAGGAGGAAGGAAGGAGGAAGGGAGAAGGAAGGAGGGAGGGAGGGAGGGAGGGAGGGAGGGAGGGAGGGAGGAAGAAGGAAGGAAGGAAGGAAGGAAGGAAGGAAGGAAGGAAGGAAGGAAGGAAGGAAGGAAGGAAGGAGGGGAGGGAGGGAGGGAGGGAAGGAAGGAAGGAAGGAAGGAAGGAAGGAAGGAAGGGTGTGGGGGAGTGGAAGACTTGGAAAGAAGGGAAGATGCAAAAAAAAAAACTCACTTCCCTTGGCTGTGTCCATAGACCGGGGGTCCCCAAACTTGGCCACTTTAAAGACTTTGTGGACTTCAACTCCCAGAATCCCCCAGCCAGCATAGCTTACCCTCTTGCGATCCCTTCCTCTGCAATCTCTCTCCACTTTAGGAGGTTAAGAGAAAAAAAGACACGGCTGGCTGGGGAATTCTGGGAGTCCAGAAATCCACAAGTCTTTATAAAGTTGGCCAAGTTTGGGGAGCCCTGAAATAGACAAAACAAATCAAAGCCGTCAAATCCCAAATTTTCCCAAGGGCTCCATTTCTTCAGAGGGGATTTTTTTCGGGGGGGAGGAAAGGGGGTCCCACATCCGGTTCTCAGGACCCCCTCCAAAAGAGTATCTGGTGCTGTGACGGAGCCACCGGGGCAGCACATGCCCAGAATAAAGGGGAGGGGCATGGGAAAGTGGGCCAGGCCATCATCCCCCGCCCCTCGGGTGCCCCCAAGGCCCCTTGACCTGGAGGAGACCCCAATTTAGGCAGCCAGGCTGCAAATGGACCCCATTGGGGACACCCCCATGTTGCAATGAGGTGGTCTAAAGACCTGGGGGGAGGGGTTTCCAGGTGAGAGGGGCGTGGCTAAGTTTATCCCCGCCCCAAAGACCCCCCCCCCCCACCCTGGGTCATTCCTGCCAGCCCCACTTTGCCCTCCCTGTCCTACCCTGCAGGGCCGGCAGAGGAGGAAGGGAGGGGCTTTAAAGGCCACGCCCCCTCAGGAGCCCCTCCCACTCGGTCCCCAGCCAATGTGACCTTTGCCCTTGGGAGCGCGGCCGGCCTACCCTGAAGGGCCGCCCGTCAGGGAGGCCGGGCCTGTGGCTGCAAGCCGGCACTCACCGCTCTCCGGCCCAGGCGCTGCGCCCTGAGGAAGCCCCGAAGCGCGGCCATGGCGGCGTAACCGGACGGCGAGCCTTCTTCTTCTTCTTCCTCCTCCTCTTCCTCGGCCTCCGCCTCAGGCGCCGCCCCCACCCCGTCTCATCTCGCGAGAGTTTCTGGGGAACGGGAGGCCGTTGATATGGAGGAAGGGGGGGAGGAGAAGGAAGAGCGGCGGCGCTTCTCATTGGCGGACAGCAGCCAATCAGCGAAAGAGGCGGGAACGCCAGTTTTCTTTTTCCGCCCAGTCGGCCCGCCGTTGAAAATAAGCTAGAAAGAGGCGGGGTGACTTTTGACGGAGTGGCCAATCAGAGGAAAGGAGGCGGGGCGGGTTTTTTTTCTTTTTTTTCTGATTCATCTGCTCCTTAGCGCCGCCTGGAAGGGCGCAGCGCTTGGACTTCATCTCCCATAAGCCCTTTCGCTGGGGGCTTCTGGGAGTTGTTGTCCTGTCTATAATCCCAAATGGTATATAAACCAGGGTTCCCCCAACCTGGGCAACTCTTAAGATGGACTTCAATTCCCAGAATTCCCCAGCCACGAATCCCTTCTTCTGTATGAAATATCCAAAGATTTTCAAATTTAAGCTTCCTATGGGTGCTGCAGAAGAACACTCTGCTTTTATGGCATTAAAATTATATATGTGTGTGTGTTATTATAAAAATACTTTATTAAACAAATTTATACAAATACAGTAAATTCAAACTATCCGCTTATCGCAACTTAAAGAAAGCATTATATTTTATTCCTCTTGTTTTCGAGAGTTTTCTCCAGCGTCGTGATTTTGCATCGTTCAGACAGTCCCTCTTCCCCTGCCGTTTATGTAGTGGTGATATGCCAGATGTTTCTGCGATGGGTACAGTCTCTGTGCCCTTTAATATCAGAGAGATATTCTGATATTCGGTCTAGATTTATCATTGGTATTTCTATGACAGAGATGTCCAAACTTGGCAACTTTAAGACTTGTGGACTTCAACTCCCAGAATTCTCCAGCCAGCATAGCTGGCTGGAGAATTCTGGGAGTTAAAGTCCACAAGTCTTAAAGTTGCCAAGTTTGGAGACCTCTGGTCTATGACATAGCTGATTCCCAAATAAAACTGAGGGTGATTTTGTCACAAAAACACCATCAATAGCCTGGCTGGTGAAGCCTGAATTTGTAAGAGAAGTGCCCCGTCTACTATTTTAAACAAGCCGTGAAGATTTCTGGACTTGCAATTATAGTAAATTAGTGACTTTAAGCCTCAAGCAGTTATTGTAATCCAGAAGGCTTGGTGTGATGACCCAAAGGGGCGTGGCACAAAGACAACACAGTCAGATAATCAGTAGGGAGTCCCTTTATTAACTCCAACTTTGCCCCCAATGTTCTGGTTACCTTCTGGGCTGGAGAAAAACTCTCCCAGGAACTGCAGAGAATCAAGTCCAAAACATGGTCAACAAAAACTGTAACTATAAGTCCAAACAAGGCAAAATGAGGTAATTAATCCGGCAGGGCAGGAGAAGGAATTCCAGGCGTGAAGGAATGGCCAAAATTCAATCCGGTTGGGAAGACGCCAGGAACACAGATAACCAATGTCAACACAAGATAAACTCATGTTTGTTCCCAGCAGACACCACACTCAGCTTGCATCTCTTTTAAACTCTCTTCCCAGATGTGGCTAATGAAGGGAATCAGGGCCCTTTCCTCCCCTGTAAGCCATGCAACCCACGTTGCTCCTTTCTCCGTTCCCCCCTGCATGCCCTAGGATGAGGAGGAGGTGGGCCTGGTTCTTCCTCTGACCTCCCTCTCCCTTGTTCTACCTCTCTCCTGCTCTGCCCAGCTGGACTTTGCTCTTCCCCAGCCTCCTCCACAGCCAATGGAGCCATACTCCCATTTCCTGTCAGCTGTCCGTCTTCCTCCTTGGATTCAGACTCCGACAGGGGCATGACACTTGGCACCTTGAGCAGGAACAGCTATTTTAAGCCCTTTCAAACCAAGAGAATGAGGTCTCTCTTTGGAGCAGACATCAGTCAACAAAGCAGCCTTCCTAAGAGACCACATTTTACAGTTAGCCCTCGACTTAGAACTATTCATTTAGTGACCATCCTACTGGAAAAAAAGTGACTTACAACCAGGCCTCATCCTTAGCAACCATCCTTTCGGCCTGAATGGAAGAGATTGACTGGTGGAACCACTTGCCACCAGAAGTTGTGGGAGCTCCGTCACTGGAAGTTTTTTAAGAAGAGACTGGACTGTCTGAAATGGTATGGGTTCTCCTGCTAGAGCAGGGGGCTGGACTAGAAGACCTCCAAGGTTCCTTCCAGCTCTACTCTGATTCAATATGAAACCTCCCTCCTGCTTTTCCCCTTTGCATCTGCTCCAAAGCTCGCAGGGACTTTGCATAATCTGTCCGTAGGTGCCTGGAACAAGATTGGAAAGCCGAAACAGCGCCGGGAGTTTCTTGCCTGTTTCTCCTCCCTCCCCTCTCCTCTTTGCCAACTGTCTGTTTGACCTAGCAAAAGCTTCAAAGCCCAGTCACGCCACACCAGCCCCGGCCAGGCCCCGTGTATCTCCCCTTCCAAGAGATTTACTACTCCGTCAGCTGACGCTCCTTCCTCAGACGCGGCTCAAAGGCCATTAAATCTGCGCAGGCTCTCGTTCTTTCCCCTTCGGTAATTTATGGGCTTTCAAGGGTGTTTTTTTTTTTTTAAGGAACCAAGCCTCTCTCGGTCTCTGGATTTGAATTTCATGGGGCAATATGAAAATGATTAAAGGAGAACTCCTTGGAATGCAGGTGGGCGGTTATGGAGGCAGCAGATGCAACCAAATTCAACCTCAGTGGTTTTACCTAATCCTGTTCAGGACGAGCAGCTGGCCGTAGGGGCAGAAACCCCGCGGGAGAAACGGTGCCAGGATGTCACCAAAAACGGTGGCGGCTTTCAAACCACCAAATGTTTGGGCACCTCTTACAGATTTGTCCTCGATTTTCAACAATCCACTTAGTGACTCTTCAAAGTTACACTGGGGAAAAAAAACAACCGGTCATTAAGTCACTCTTGTCAGTGCCGTTGTAACTTTGAACGGTCACTAAATGGAGTCGTTAGTAGAGGACTTACCTGTACCTCCTCCTGTGCTTTAAACCCGATTCTTAATGTTAAGATAGAATAAGAGAGTTGGAAGGGACCTTGTAGGTCATCTAGTCCAACCCCACCACCCAACAGGAGACCTTACACCATTTCTGACAGACGGCAGTCCAGTCTCTTCTTAAAAGCCTCCAGTGATGAAGCTCCCACAACTTCTAAAGGCAAGTTGTTCCATTGAACATAGAATAACAGTTGGAAGGGACCTTGTAAGTCATCTAGTCCAACCCCCCAGCCAAGCAGGAGACCCTACACCATTTCTGACAGACGGCAATCCAGTCTCTTCTTGAAAGCCTCCCACAACTTCTAAAGGCAAGTTGTTCCATTGAATATAGAATAACAGAGTTGGAAGAGACCTTGTAGGTCATCTAGTCCAACCCCCTGCCGAAGCAGGACACCCTACATTGATTACAAAACAAAGTTCTTTTTTTCCTGGATAATTGCACTAGAAATAAGAACCATCAACTGAAATTAAACGGAGCTTTGAACACTTAGCACCATTAAAAATAATAAATTCATTGAGGTACAAGGAGAAAAAAAGTCAGGATTTTCTAGATAACTATATAAACATCTTATTCCAGATACCCCCAGGCAGATAATCCTATCTCTTTCCCTTTTGGAAAGTCTTGACCGAGGAAGAAAAACCCCACATACGAAAACAATACCCTCCATATAATAATAATCGGAGATAGATCTTACATACCAGTTGTATGCATATGTTAGGCACTAAATCCTTGGCTTAGGATCATAATTTTTTTTAAAAATGGAAAATGTAGGTCAGGTTTCTGCACCTCTGCCATACAAACATCTCAGAAACTTTTGAGGGGGCCTCCCAGCCAGCAGGTGTCTGCCCTTGCAAATCAATGAGATCAATAGACCATATGTCTATTGTGACACATGTCCAGAACTCTTGTAAACCAGAAATCAATTAATGGCAGTTGTCTGTCTCTCACTCAACCAATCTAGGGTGACGGAGAACGGCTGGCAAACGTCCTCCCAAAATTTGCCTGGCATCATAAAATGAAAGAGGGGGGAAAAGAGCCTCAGAGGTCATCTATTCCATCCCTTCTACCCGGTGCAGGGTTCTACAGGCAAACCCTCCACTTACAAGGGTTTGTTCAGTGACCGTTCAGACTTATGATGGCACTGAAAAAAGGGAGTTATTATGACCAATTTTCACACGAACGACCAGTGCAGCATGCCTGGCATTGTAAAACGGAAGAGTGGGAAAGCGCCTTGGAGGTCTTCTAATCCAGAGGTTGCCAACCTTTTGGACCTCAGGGACCACCAAACTCATAATTTTAAGTCCCGTGGACCAGAGTCCCTGGAAAAACCGCAAAAAAAGTCTGCAGGAAAATTCCCCCACCCCATTTTCCTACCCATCAATCATTCTTTAGTTGGGATCGCAGGATACTGTCTCCAGCTCTGTTCTCGGGGAGAGAGAGAGAGACTTTTGGCTTCATGCAAGGAAAACAGCAGAAGCAGCAGAAGTCTTTCTTTCTCTCCCCCAAACTCTGCCAGAAATGAGTCTTTGTGAGACTTGTAGCACTGGCGCAGCCTCTTGGAGCAGGAGGCCTTGCAGGGTCCCAAAGACTCATTTCTGGTGGAGTTTGGGGGAAGGAAAGAAAGACTTTGGCTGCTTTCCTTGCGTGCAGCCAAAAGCAGAAGAAGACGTAAGTGGAAAGAAACAGCCGGTGGCCAGGCCAGGTGCATAGGGCGAGTGGGGCAAGTTCCCCCTCAGTTATAAGAAGAAGGAAAAAAAATCAACACCAATCAGGCAAGATAAGGGCTGGAGGACATCCACAGATAACAGAACACACACTGGGAAGGACGCCAAACTCAGAGAGGGAACCATAAACTAGAGATATTTCCATGCTTTGTTTCCAGCGTTCGCCCATACGCAGGTCTATCCTCTTATTCAGTTGTCACAGCTGCAGCCTATGAAGAGGATCAAGGCCCTCTCCTCCCCGTGTGCCCTAGGATGGATAGGGGATGGGCCTGGGTCCTCCTCTGACTGCCCAGCTGGCACCTGCCCTTCCCCAGCCTCCCCCAAAAACCTTCGGAGCCACACTTCCACTCCCTGTCAGCTGTTCCTCCTCTCCCTCAGAGTCCTACTCTAACAAGGGCATGACACTGGGCCTGGCTAGTCTAGGGAAGAGAAGGACCGGGGGGGGGGGGACATGATAGCAATCTTCCAATATTTGAGGGGCTGCCCCAACTATTTTCTAAAGCCCCCAAAGGCCAGACAAGGAATAATGGATGGAAACTGAACAAGGAGAGAGATTCAACCTGGAAATAAGGAGAAACTTTCTGACAGGGAGAACCATCAACCCATGGAACAGAAGTTGCCCTCGGAAGTTGTGGGAGCGCCATCACTTGAGACTTTCAAGAAGAGACTGGACTCCCATTTGCCAGAAATGGTGTAGGGTCTCCCACTTGGGCAGGGGGTTGGACTAGATGACCTACAAGGTCCCTTCCAACTCTGGTTATCTGTTATCTGTTAAACAGGGAGGGTGTTTCGCTCTGCTAAAAACACATCCAGTAAGCCATAAAGGGCGCAGATAACATCCCAACGCACCACAAATAACTACTCTTGTGTTTTGCCAAAGCGACCCACAAACCCTGTTCCCACAACCGCCGGCGGGCTCTTCCCTATCTGTGTTGAGCCAGCGAGCCATGTTTATTTTATTTCAGCGGGTTTTTCCTAGATTCCAATTTCGTTTTTTGTATATTGTTGCTGTTCTAAGTGATTTCCCCCCCGTCGATCGGCTGGGAGGTTTGGCTGCTTGGCTATCCGGTCTGATGCTGAGATTTGCGGCGTTTTAAGTTGCGAGAAGAGAGAAAAGGTCGGTTTGTTTGGGGCATCGATGGAAAACCGGTTGGCCAAGCTTATCGAAGGGAATGCAAATAGATGAGTTTTGTGAAAATGGGGGAGAGGGAACGTAGGAGGGAAGGCTAAAGGATCAGGAGAAATGCTGAAGTGCCAGACAAGGCTTGGGCCCACTCAATGACTGGGGAATGCTGAAAGAAAATAAAAATAAAAATAAAAACCAGAATCCCGCTGCCTAAAGGAAGCATTTTCCTCCATTTGGCAGAGCGTTTTAGAAGCTTCTAATAAGTGTGAAGATGGTATCAGTCTGATCCACTTTAGCTGAACCACAACAAAATCTTTCTCTGGAAAAAGAAAGGCTTTCAGTGTAATGGAGTTTAAAAAGAAAAGAAACAGGGGTACGGTTGTGCTTTTTACACCCTTCCTACTAAACCAGAGCCTCAGGCGTTATTGTCTGGAGTTCTCTTTGGAATGTCATTTTAATAAATAGAAAGAAAAGGGGAGGGAAAACATAATGAGTGACTTTTTTTAAAGCCCATTGTTACCTTGGATTAAATCCCTTGGATGTCCTCTTCTGATTTATTTTAATGGCAAATAGATGATGGAGATAGAGGTAGATGATTAGACAGACAGACAGACAGACAGACAGACAGACAGACAGACAGACAGACAGATGGATATAGATAGATGATAGATTAGATAGATGATAGATAGATGATAGATAGATATGATAGATAGATGATAGATATGATAGTTAGATGATAGATTGATAGAGATAGATGATAGATAGATAGATAGATAGATAGATAGATAGATAGATAGATAGATAGATGATAGATTAGATAGATAGATGATAGATTGATAGATAGAGATAGATGATAGATAGATAGATAGATAGATAGATAGATAGATAGATAGATAGATAGATAGATAGATAGATAGATAGATGATAGATAGATAGATAGATAGATAGATAGATAGATATGATAGATAGATAGATAGATATGATAGATAGATTATAGATTGATAGAGATAGATGATAGATAGATAGATTATGGGTGGAGAAAGATGGATGATAGAAGAGAGAGAGTTTATGGAGAGAGGTAGATTATGGATAGATGATGGATTACATAGATGATAGATAGATAGATAGATAGATAGATAGATAGATAGATAGATAGATAGATAGATAGATAGATAGATAGATAGATAGATGTAGATAGATAGATAGATAGATAGATAGATAGATAGATAGATAGATAGATAGATAGATAGATAGATAGATAGATGAGATAGCTATAGAAAGACTAGAGAGAGAGGATGGGAAGAGAGAGAGAATACATAGATGATGGACAGTTGATGGATAGTTAGTGGATAGATATATGAGGGCTAGATTAAATAAATGATGACTAGATTAGATAGATGATAGAGGGGTGTGTGTGTGTGTGTGTGTGTGTGTGTGTGTGTGATAGAGTCTTGCAATTGTCACATGCTCTTCTCCACTAAAAGTTCCAAGGTTAATGCGCAGATTGTCCAATGGGGCTGGGAAGAAGCCAGGCCTAAAATCCTAGAACTCCTTTCTTTATAGACCAGGAGTGGACATTCCTTTTGTTTTTATTTAAGGATAGGGTTTAGAAGTCCCCAGATTCAGGCTCTGCTTCTCCAACTGTCTCTTTGAAAGGCTCCTGTCTCAATCCTGACTCGCAGTAAACTTGGAGTTCTGGATGAAATGGACCGGGATGAGATTCAGAGGTTGTCTTTCCAAGACCCCGCCCCCAGAGCTTCTATCTTCTCTCCCTGTCAAAAGGAGACGTAGAAATACACAAATAACGGCTCAAAGTAGGACCTGAAGAAGCAAAGACAGTGATACAGTCAGCCAAGGTAGCAGATAAGCCATCTGAAGCAACAGGACCTTGGACAGCTCCAGCCCAACAAATGGTCCTAAGAAGGTCAGGAAGCCAAGATAACTTTCAGATACCTTCTTATCATTGGCCTGGTGCTCTTTGAGTTGAAGAGAGAAGGTCCATTTTTGGTCCGAAAATGCTCTACATCATTATTCATCCAGTTCAATGTTGAAGTCCACCCATCTTAATGTGGCTAAGGTTTTTGAGAAACACCAACCTACAGAGATCAGATTAGATTTGCTACTCCAAGTTGGGACTTGAGTCTTAAGCTTGGTAGAATCTTTGAAACTCCATCCAGCCTGGAATTTGGCAAACCCAGATTCCTAACGGATGATGCAACCATATTCCGTGAGGTCTACAAATTACAATACAGGCAGTCCTCGAATTATGACCGCCACGGAGCCCCAAATTTCTGTTGCTAAGCAAGACATTTGCTAAGGGAGTTTTGCCCCATTTTACGACCTTTCTTGCCCCCCCCAGTTGTAAAGTGAATCATCACACTTGTAAAGGTAGCGACATGGTTGTTAAGTGGCTTCTCCAGTGACTGTGCTTGTCAGATGGTCGCAAAAGCGGATCACACCACCCCAGGATGCTGCAGTTGTCATAAATATGAACCAGTTGCCAAGCATCCGAATTTTGATCACATGACCATGGGGATTCGGCAACACTTGTAAGTGGGAAAATGGTCATAAATCACTTTTTTCAGTGCCGTTGTAATTTTGAACGGTCACTAAATGAACTGTTTTAGGTCAAGGACTTTCTGAACCCTTGATTTTACAAAATGCCATGTTTCCCTGGATGGGAGAAATCAGCTGATAACGGACAGCTTGGTTTTAAATATATATACAAAAATTGTACCCCATGACTTAGTTGGACAATTTTTCTGTCTTTGGTGAGCCAGAAGAAAAATATATAATTGTATTTGAAGCTTTTGGGGAGAAATTTGAAGTAGGATGTATTTAACGTTGCCTTCGTTTCAGCTCTCCTCCCTTTTAATAGGCTCTACTTGGAAATTTGCAAATGAACAGCTATATAAATGGATTTACACAGCTTCATGTTAAGGGAAGGAAATAAATTCCTTCTTACATAAATTACCTTTCAGTTACAAGCTAATCCATTAGGGAGAAAGTCTCAAACCCAGAATGTCCAGGTTCACAAAAAGCATTTGCAAATGCGATCACCCATTTACATTTCAAAACCTTTGGCAATTATTTTGCAAGAAATTGTCCATCGATCGATAAACCATGTAATCCACGGATCAGCTTTGTAAGTCAAAATCCACTGATGTGGTTGAATAACATGGAAGAACTTGTTTTGGTTACATGGATCTTTCTAAAAGATTTCCCTGCCATTTTATTCAACTCTAGGAACAGGTTATGTCCATTTATCAAATCAAAAACCACACACAGAGAGATCTAGAAACCATCCACAATAAGCATGCTGGTTCTGTTATTATGTCTGGTATTATGTTAGCCCTGTGTGATTTTATCTGAAAGTTCCATAGCATTTTGAGGAGAGATTTACAAATAATTATCATCTATTATTATAATAACGTAATCCTAAATGTAGAAGTAGGTCAAAGAATGCTTGTCAGCTAGAAAACAATAACCAGTGTATTTCTTTTTCTTTAAGGAAATAAATGTTAGTTGTTATATTCTCCAACACTCAAATAAATCTGTCCTTGCAGGATTATTAAATGTTGACTTTACTTCAGAGAAAGCATTCATCTGAGTGAGATGTTATTTGCTGGGTTTTCTTTCTTTAAGAAACCTGGTGTAGTGATAGACAACAAATTGGAAAAATAGAGAATTAATTTGTTAATGGGATTCAGCCTTCTCCGGCTGTCCACCAAGATTATCTGATGTCTAATTATGGACAGATTGTGATTAATGTGATTACGGATTGGATATTAATCTGATTTTGGATTGATCTTGTAATGTTTTTGTCTGTTCCAAATGGCTAATTGGATCTGGGATGATAGCAATGCAGATTGAACCAGATTTTCCATCCTCAACACTCGATGAAAGCTTTTTTTTTGTGAACGAGTGGGAAGTGGAAGAGGCTATGTACAAGAATCAAAAAATGAATCCTTGTGCATTGCTCTTAAATAAATTATAGATGGATGGATGGATGGATGGATGGATGGATGGGATAGAGATAGATAGATAGATAGATAGATAGATAGATAGATAGATAGATAGATAGATAGATAGAAAGAGACACAGAGGGGGAGAGGGGAGGAGAAATAGAAACAGAAGAAGGAAAGGAGAGGATGAAGGAAGGGAGGGACAAAAGAGGAAAGGGAGGAATGAAGAAATGGGAGGATACTGAGAAGAGAGAGGAAGGGAGGGAGGGAGGAAGGAGAATATGTTTTCTGCTTTTATAGAAGAGGAATTTGGTTAGCTCCTTTTCAGACTAGTGAATTTTACTGGAAGGCACAAAATTGTGTGATGAAGCTCATGAAAGCATATTCCCCCTTGGTAACATTTTTTGCAAAACCCAAAATATTTCTAGAAAGCAAGCAACCACGAATCATCCATCATATCCAAAGGCCCCGCCCTTACTTTAAAACAAACAAACAAACAAACAAACAACCCTCAGTGTGTTATGTCAAAGAGCAACAACCCAAAGAATACTTTAGAAGCAGAGCAAAAATAAAAACCTCGTTTTTCCTGTTGGGGAAGGCCAAACGCTTCCTCCTCGCTGGCTGCAGGAATTCAGAGAACTAAAATTGCATTTGGTCCTTATGTAAGGAAAAGCCTCCCACAGGATGTCAGACATCCAGCAAAGAGGGGAGGGGGTGGGTGGGAATCCATCGATCAGTCCAATCCCCCAAGTGCAGGTTGTAAACCTTTCCTTCATGTGAGGAGCCAGGAGGCACTTTTCCAACACAACCACATGGAAAACACAACCCAACCTTGTCTTTCAGAGCGCCTCTGGTGTCTGGTTATGGATGTTGGACTTGTTTGTGACTGTTGGCTCAGGTCATCTGTGCTTTGCAGAGGAAGTGGTTGGACTGGATCAAGGCCCCAAACCCCAAAGGGAAAAGGGGAAAAGGCCCTTGGAATAAGGGAGGCAGGAGAGGGGGTGGACCGAGGGTGTTACAGATACTTCTCTTATGCCTGGGTCCAGAAAGACTCTTCACTGGTCCTTGTAAGAAGCAAGATTTCAAGCAGTGGTTTCCTCAAACGTGGCCAACTTTAAGATGTGTGGACGTCAACTCCCAGAATTCCCCAGTCACACATCTTTAGAGTTGACCCTCTAGAGTTGAGCGCTAGTCCTGCCTTAGCCATGAAATTCAGCTGGGTGACTTTGGGCTAAGAACTGGGAGATGGAGAGTTCTAGTCCTGTCTTAGGCATGAAAGTTGGCTTGGTGACTTTGGGTCAATCACCAGGAGAACGGAGAGTTCTAGTCCCGCCTTAGGCATGAAAGCTAGTTAGGTGGCTGAGCCAGTCCCTCTCCGTCAATCCATCCCGCCTCGCAGGACTGTTGTAGTGGAGAAAATAGGAGGAGGAGGAAGATGTGCTGGATATCTCTGCCACCCTGAGTTATTTGTAACAGATAATCAAGGTGAGAAACAAACAAACAAAATAGACAATGGGCCGTTTGTTCATAAACACACTTCTTGGAAAATGTGGCTTTTTTATGTCTATCTTGGGAAGCTCCAGATTCCCAGAAAAAGAAGATTGGCTGAGAATAGAATAGAATAGAATAGAATAGAATAGAATAGACTATAGAAGAGAGTAAAATAGAATAGACTATAGAATAGACTATAGAATAGACAGAATAGATAGAATAGAATAGAATAGAATAGAATAGAATAGAATAGAATAGAATAGAATAGAATAGAATAGAATAGAAATATTGGAATGTAGAATAGAATAGAATAGAATAGAATAGAATAGAATAGAATAGAATAGAATAGAATAGAATAGAATGGAACGGAATGGAACGGAATGGAAAATAGAATAGAATGGAATGGAATGGAATGGAATGGAATAGAATAGAATAGAATAGAATAGAATAGAATAGAATAGAATAGAATAGAATAGAATAGAATAGAATAGAATAGAATAAGGGGAGGGGAGGGGAGGGGAGGGGAGGGGGGGAGAAGAGAAGAGAAGAGAAGAGAAGAGAAGAGAAGAGAAGAGAAGAGAAGAGATTTGGCCAAGTGGGATTAAGACAAGGAATTTGTCTCTGGGGCCAAAGCTCTCAGCCTGCATGCAAAACAACAGACTAATAATAAAATAATAAAAGAGGGAATGAATAGAAAGTATTGGCCTTAAACCAGCTCGTTTCGAAATACCCGGAGGTGAACGAAATGCGGGGAAATACCAGAGGGATCTTTGAGGCTAATAGCCCTTTTTCCCCCTTCCTGCTTTCCGGCTTTTTCCTAGCCAGGATGCGAGGTGTGAATTCGAAGCGCCCCGGTTTCCCATCTGAAGAGGGACCCGCGCAAAGGCCTCTTTCCAGAAGTTCAGGCTCTTGGCTGGATTCTGTACAAAGCCGCAACATTGTTTGTGTTGTTGTTCTTCAATTATTTGTGTTTCAGTACCGTTGTGGGAATTGGGGTGGGAGGTTTTCGATGACTTTTTCTTTCGAAGGGGTAAAACGGAGGGTGGGCACATAAGGGGGAGGGGGAAGGTTACAACGACATCATCTGATCTTCCCCTTTCCCAGCCTCAGAGCAGAGAAATCCCAGCTGAGGGTCTCCCGGCGTTGTTCCATTAGACATTGGCCGCTTTCACACGACCTGCTTCCCCGGGGGTCGACTTTGTCTGGCTTCCCACCTCACGCGTGGAGTCCCGCATTAGCTGGGGGGGGGAGGGCGAGCGAAAGGAGCCTTCGCACATCTGTCCCTCTCTCCCACACCAAAGCAGCTGCTCTTAGCGAGGCGGGTCGTGTCGTGTGAATGCAACACTCGAGCAAAGCAAAAACAAAAACCCGCCACTGCTGCACGGGGCGAGCCTTTTTCTGGGTCGGGGCAGAAGATCTTCTACCTCCGTTACAAGCAAAAGGCCGAGAGAATCTCCCGCGATCGGGGCACGGAGGTGGAGGAGCAGACACGGGTACAAGGAGACCCGTGTGAACGGAGCTCCAGGTTACCCTTCCCTTCCAAGACTGCCGACTGCTAGCTACTGCCCAGATCATCCGCTGCCTAGACGGGCCCTGTAGTTGAACTTGTCTGGCTTTGGAAGATAACGTCAGACCTCGTTAGGGCTTGGAAAGGTGACCACGAGGAAACGCTCAACTGTGTTTCGGACTCGAACCGAGCAAGTTGCACCAAGATTGAAAAAGACGTCTAACGTATCCCTAAAGTCACTTGGAGGGGATCAAGTTGCTAAGAAACATAGGGCACTTCAAGGAATCTATTTCCCTGTGTGTGAATGTGCCTTCGTGTTAAAGGCAGAATGTAACTCAGGGGCATTGGGTTAGAGGTCTTAACCTGATCCCCTAATTAACCTAGTTTTTGCCTTTGCAAACTGCCCTCAGCCATCCCTAAACCAACAAAGCACGTTAAACCACAGAAAAATTAACCCAGGTTCAAATGAACCCAGGTGCAAATTACTCTAGCAGGGCCATTGATGTGTATTAACTAGGTTTTCTTCCTTGCCCTGATGGAGCCTGTGGTGAGAACGCAGGCCCTGTGTAAATGCGTATCGTTATATAAAATGTGCCCACCTGGATAAAACCTACATTTTTTTTCACAATCCCCAAAAGGTAGGCATACAGTACATCTTATTTCCATTCTTTAGGGATTACTAGAAAGATTAAGCTCCCTTTTGGGGTTTATATGTGTGGATTATACCTGAAGAGGAAGTATTATAATCAAATAATCACACCCTTTATTATTATGCAAAGGAAAAGGGCAAAAATAAATGTTTGGTTTTGTTCAATAAAGTGAAGGTTAAAATTTCCAGCATGGTGAAAGTTTTCCAGAACTGTGCCTGACATCAGATGTAGGATATTATCCGAAGAGAAACATATATATAGGAAAAACAAAAATATTTTTTGCTTTTATTTTAAAGTAAGTTGCCCTGATTTAAAAATAAGTATGTCCAGACATTATAGTTATGAATTAACACACTAGTGCAGGGGTTCCCAACCTGGGGTGCGAGACAATATTCCAGGGGGGTGCGAGAAAAGTCCAGGTAAATAATAGGATATTGGCTATATGTTGGCATTTTTATTTATTATTTATTTCAAGGGGTGCAAGGTTCGAGTGAAATTTCTTTAGGGGTGCGGGGCGAAAAAAAGGTTGGGAACCACTGCACTAGTGCATTAACAGTGTAACATTTCCAGTTATTAATCTATAGGGTTGACCAACAAAACAATAAAAAAGCAACTAAACCTTAAATGTCTGGAATCAGTCTTACTGAAGTTAAAACAAACCACATCTGTCACTAAATATCCATTTTGTCTGGTCTGATGAGAAATTCTGTCTAGTTCAAAAATATGGTTATGCTGCTTACACTGAAGGCGAATCAAAGAAATGTTGTTGCTCCAAATTGATTTTATACATGGAACTCTAAAGCCAGTTTCTTTTCTATGGGGCAGAGAACTTTTGAGGGGGGGAAATGGAGAGATTAAAACGAAACTTTCAAATCGACCATTTCCGACTTTTGCCTCTGTTAGTGCAAGAAATGGGAAGGCATCGCATGTAAAGAATTTGAGTTGAATCTACAATTTAGAATTTTTAAAAAATCTAATTTTTTTCTTAAATTTTTAAAAAGGAGTCTCAGAGGTTTTGCTTTCCAGATAGAACTTATCAACGACCTACTAACAACTATATTATAGTTATTTTTAAAAGGAATGGAGTTATTTGGAAAAAAATACTACCGAGGTTCGATTTGAAACAAAAGTTCCATATTTGGAAATATATTTCCAGCTTTCCCCAAGAACTAAAGACGGAGAACTAGAGTGCCGGGCTGCCTTTCTGCTACTAACGATCCGGTTCTCCCGCGCCGAAGAAAACTGAAACGCATCTTAAGAGGCGATCGCTGGTGGGTTTTTAAGGATCGAGTTAGAAAGGCCAACACGACCAGCTGGTGAAGCCTTCGCTCGCCCGTAAAAACCATAAAACGCTGTTCCTGCGGA
Source organism: Notechis scutatus (assembly GCF_049901735.1). Taxonomy (NCBI): domain Eukaryota; kingdom Metazoa; phylum Chordata; class Lepidosauria; order Squamata; family Elapidae; genus Notechis; species Notechis scutatus. The sequence continues at coordinate 1,173,888 of NC_142019.1, read as the reverse complement.
GGTCTTCCTTTTTTAAGAAAAGAAATAAATGCTTATTTTATATAATGATACGCATTTGCAAGAAATGAATAAAGTTAAGGGGACGGGATGGACAGAAGGATAATGTCTAGAAAAGCTCAAAAACAAAACAAAAAAAGAAATTTACAGGAGGCTCAGATTTGGCGATAGGGGCTGCGCGAGGTTTCCTCTCCTATTTCCTCTCGGTTTACTCAGAAGTAAGCCCTGCCGGATCTCTCGGTTGGATAGAAAGAGCTCCGACCATCTACTTACTAAGCGAGTAAGCTAAATTTCCAGGAGACCAAAGAAGAGACGGCGCTAAAAAGAAACTTGCAATCTTGTATCTCGGATGCGATCCCTCTGGATAAAGCGGGCCTTTCGGCGGGGTAAATATAGGATCGGGCCGCGCTCGGAGTATTTGCTGGGGAAGAAAGCCAATTAATTTCTTAATCGGAACCCTGAGAAATCGTCACTGGCGTTGCTTAAAGGTTATCTCCGCGAAGTCAGGAATGCTAACCCGGACTATTGGATGGCGGCTTCCTCTCCTCCTCCTCCTCCTCTTCCTCCTCCTTCTCTTCCTCCTCCATCATCATCATCATCATCATCAATCATCATCATCATCATCAATCATTATTTATTATTTATTGCAACATTGCAACAAGAGAGATTTCCCCCCTGCTGCGTTTTTCCCACGCCCCGAAGACCCCCCTGTGCAAAGGACGGAGACGGGGAGGTGGGGGGCGCCCTCTGCTTTCCAATGGCAGCAGCTCCCCTCCACGGGGACCGGACAGCTGAGCCCACGGGGCTCCCACTCCCTCGCGCCCGCCGTCCGCAAAGCCCGCTCAGCGCTGCAAAGCAGCACCACCCGGGGAAACAGCCGAGAAGCCGGCCGCGCGCGCGATCCCCGCCGGCCAGCCCAGCCCAGCGCCCTCTGCCCGGGATCCAACGTTCTGCGTTCCATTGTTCGCCCTCGGCCAATCAGCTCCGGCCGCCGCCGCCTCGGCCAATCGTTTCGCCAGGGTTGCCGGAGCAGCCCTCTGTGACGTCACCCCTCCTCCTGATCCTCCTTTCCACCCCCACCCCCTTTTCGGGGGCTGGGTGGGTGGTCCGCGCCGTGCTGACGTCATGCTGCGTATGGGACACTCTCTCTGCTCTCCGGCCGGGCTGCAGGAGTTTAGGCTGGAGCAGAGCAGCGGCCGGAGACGCCCCCCTCCTCTTTTATTATTAATATTAATATTATTATTTTTATTATTATTATTTTATTATTATTATTATTCCTCCTTTTTTCCCTCCCCCTTCTTTTCTTTCTTTCTTTCTGCACCACGACGGTTCCCCGCATCTCCTTCTGCATGGTGGATATTATTTTTCCTTCCCCTTTTGGAGGTGCGATG
>NC_142019.1:865000-912500 GCF_049901735.1 Notechis scutatus | reverse complement strand
TCCCAAGAAAGACATATTTTTCTGTTGCTTTATTAGAGTAAATCTTGCAGCTAATAATAGCTGAATTAAGATAATGCATTTGCCAGAAGTCGGTTGGACCCGAAACTGGCACCTTCTCTAGTGGCTCCCTATAGGACCTGTGCCATTTTCTCAGCTCCCACAATAGTCGTGCAGGCCTAGGAAAACAACATTTTTAATTCCAGAAAACAATTTGTTTTAGTTCACTGCAGAAAAAGCTCCTTGATGGAATTTATTCATTTCTTTTGCGTAAGGCATCCGCGGAAGTCATGCAATTCCTTTGTGGAAGCAATGACAGATTAAAATAAGGGTGTCTGGATCTGCATGTCTTTAATGTTTACCATTTTTCCAGAAAAGATGGGCAGCTAAATTACACCAGCATTAATCTACTGTGTGATTTCCCCTCCCTCCCCCAGTTTCCTTAGAAACCTTTTGATCAGAGTTGATAATACGTAACCGTTTGATTAGAACTCCTCCAACACAGCTTAGAGAAAAAAAGGAAATTTCATTTAATCTAATGAAATGCTAAGGGCATGTCGGACCATCTCTGAACATTTTGACAATAAATTCTTGATTGCTTGCTAAAATTAATTTAAAAGTAATTTTATCCTAAGTAGAATTCCGAAAATGACTCATCAGACCCAAACCCCAACATTTCTTCCTCTTACCTTTTAAAGACTAAGAACTTATTTAAAGAATTCGATATAAAGCTTCTAGATCGGATGGGGAACGATGGACCCTTTATGATTTGAGGACTTCAGCTCCCACAATTCCTGAACCAGGGAGTTGAAGCCCACCAATCATAAAGGGTCCATCGTTCTCCACCCCTGTTCTAGATGATATCATTGCGGCTATGCAAGCATTCTTCCAAACTTGGTTAATGTTCTTGATGGGAAGAAGAATTTAAGGCCGGGCTCCCCAACAATTGACAGCTTTTAAATGAATGGACTTCAACTGGCTGGCTGGGGAATTCTGGGAGTCCACCTGCCTTAAAAGTTGTCAAGGTTGGGAAACCTGGTTTAAGAAGAAATTCAAATTCCATTTGAAACTGTGGGGACTTCTCACTCGTTCCGCAGAATACCTTAAGCAGAAATTACCTTCCGTTCGAAAGCATGCAAATGCGAGTAGATAAATAGGTAGCCCTTCGGTGGGAAGGTAGCAGCATTCCATGCAGCTCAGCATATAAGCCATGCTGGCCGCATGACCACAGAAGCGTCTTCGGACAACGCTGTCTCCCTTGGCCAAGACACAGATGAGCACCTTCTCCCCTGATGTCGGACAAGACTAGATAGAGAAAATCTTTAGCTTTACTTTAACGACATCTCTTAATTCTACAAATCCCTTTATCTTCTCTTTCTTTGAACCGCTCCTATGGCTCCCTGGGTGATCAAGAGACGAGAAAAGAGGGGAGCGGTCTGTGGCCCAAACCTTCCCCCGCTCAGGCCGAGTCTTCTGAAGTTTAGACACGGGAGTTCTCACACTCTTCTCCTCTGTTGTTGTCAGCGCGAGAAGCCGAGCTGCGCCAGCTGCGCAAGTCCAACATGGAGTTTGAGGAAAGGAACGCGGCCCTCCAGAAGCACGTGGAGAGCATGAGGACTGCGGTGGAGAAGCTGGAGGTGGACGTGATCCACGAGCGGGGTCGCAACACGGTGTTGCAACAGCACTTGGAAACCTTACGCCAGGCTCTGGCCAGTAGCTTTGCCGGGGTCCCCTTACCAGGTGAACAATAGCGCTTAGACTTCTATACCGCTTCCACGGTGCTTTCCAGCCCTCGCTGAAGCGGTTTACAGAGTCAGCCTATTTGGGCCCCCCAACAATCTGGGTCCTCATTCGACCCACCTCAGAAGGACGGAAGGCTGAGTCCACCTTGGGCCGGTGAAAATCGAACTGCTGGCAGTTGGCAGAATTAGCCTGCAACGCTGCACTGTAGCCACTGCGCCACGCGGCTCTTGCGTCGGCCTTTAGTCGAAGTACCTCCTCCTCCGCAGGATTGTGTCCGCCGTCTTTCTTTTCACGCTAGGTTTGGATGTCTTTGATGTTTCAAATTGGAGAATGTTTAGAGATAGTTCTCCAGGTGACGCGTCCTCTCCCCCCCCCGCCACCACCACACACACCCCTTGGGAAGGCAAATGCCAAGCGGCTGGTCTTCTGTTTCTGTTTTCCAGGGAGCGGGGAGATCCCCACCTTAGACACTATTGATTCCTACATGAATCGTCTGCACAACCTTATCCTGGCCAACCCACAGGAGAATGAGACTCTTATAGCGACAGTCCGGGAGGTGGTAAACCATCTTGAACGTTAATCACTGGGTGAGTTTCTAGTACCTGATCAGGGCCTCTGGAAAGGCAGAGCTGAACTGAACCCGCGCCGTACTAAAACCACAGGCAGCTCATAGAGCAAACTCACAGCATTTGTTCACAGATAACCAGTCCTCCCATGATGTTTTAGTTTCAGTCATGTTTATGCCTTTCTGTATTTCAAAGAATGTACGTTCTTCAAAACAACCAAAAGCAGAAGCATAGTTGCTTTGTTTCCCTTTCCTTTTTTTCTTTCCTTCCTTCTGTTTTTCCTTTTCTCTCCTCTCCTCCCCTCCACTTCCTTTTTTCCCTTCCTTCCCTTTTCCCTTTTCTCTTCTTCTCCCCTCCCTCTTTTCCTTCCTTCCTTCCTTCCTTCCTTCCTTCCTTCCTTCCTTCCTTCCTTCCTTCCTTCCTTCCTTCTCTCTCCTCCTTCCTTCCTTCCTTCCTTCCTTCCTCCTTCCTTCCTTCCTTCCTTCCTTCCTTCCTTCCTTCCTTCCTTCCTTCCTTCCTTCTTTCCTTCCTTCCTTCCTTCCTTCCTTCCTTCCTTCCTTCCTTCCTTCCTTCCTTCCTTCCTTCCTTCCTTCCTTCCTTCCTTCCTTCCTTCCTTTCCTTCCTTCTTTTCTCCTCTCCTCTCCTTCCTCCTCTCCTCTCCTTCCTTCCTTCCTTCCTTCCTTCCTTCCTTCCTTCCTTCCTTCCTTCCTTCCTTCCTTCCTTCCTTCCTTCCTTCCTTCCTCTCCTCTCCTCCCCTCCTTCCTTCCTTCCTTCCTTCCTCCCCTCCCCTCCCCCCTTCCCTCTCAATCCATTAAGCTGAATTCCTGCCTTGTGAATTCTGAGGGGGGAAACAAACCAAAGTCAAATGCCCCTTCAGTTCAGGTCCATCTGCGCTGGAGACGCCGGAGGAGCCCAACCTCCCCCTGCCCGACCTTTGATAATCGCTGCCAAGCGCTGTTAATTGCTCGCTCTTGCCGTTCTCAGAAAGCCCCTTGTCCTTCCAGCGAGCAGCCAGATGGAACAGACCGCGGTGCCAAGCCAAGCCTGCTCTCCCCACGGGGACGCATCAGCCGCACTTGCGCTGCCCTTGGTTGAAGGGAAGCGAGCCGGGGGGGGTTTCCACCCCCTTCTTTTGACACAGCATCTCTTTCGGAGGTGGCGGCGCTGGTGGTTATTCTGCCCGGAAGCTGCCAAGGCAGACTTGCGGGATTCGTGCCGTGACGGAAGATGGCAGCTCCGTTTAGACGGGGGGCTCTGGAAGGGCAGCCGAGGCTGGAGGCCAGATGTTTCCCTCCCTGGTTTCAACCGAGGCCTGTCCAACGTTTCAGACGCCCCCAAAAGGCTCCTGGTCCCCATTTCATTTCCGATGAGGAATCCTGGGGGGCGTTAAGAACATTCCTTGGGGCATCCAAAGGCAAGCTTGACTTCCTTCTCGGAGGGAAAAAAAATTGGTTTCAGCTAGAAATGACAACCCTAAAGAAGTCCCAACGCAAACTCTTCTCTTGCTTCCTTGTTTTATTTTTCCTCCCCCATCCATGACATGTTCTCACTACTGAAAAAAACAACCCAAACGAGACTGTTCACAGTGCTGGTTCCCCATGGGGGAGACTCAACGAAGACCGCCGGGCGGCCTTCTCCTCAGCAGCTTCCTTCAGTGGGAAGGGATAGTAGAAAGGAAGGAGGAGAACGTGTAGAGCGGGGGGGTGGGGTGTCTCCAACCATGGGCAACTTTGAAGAGTTGTGGACTCTTCAACTCCTGACTTGAAGAGAGCGGTGGACTTCAACTCCCAGAATTCCTCAGCCAGCATGGGGATTCTGGGAGTTGGAGTCCACAAGCCTTAAAAGTTGGGAGTGGAAGCCCACAACTCTTCCAAGTTGCCCAAGGTTGGACACCTCTGACCTAGGCGAGGGTGAAGGTGATTTCAAAGCAAGTCACGTGGGTTAACAGTTTGTATCTGCGAGCAAGTGTGACTGCTTATCTCTCACGGCACAGTTTCTCCCCAAAACTTAGTCGAGTCGGGCTAAGTTTCCCCACCTCTTTACTCCTTAATTTCTTCAAAGAGACCTTTCAGAAAACCCCCAGCTCACCTTCTAATCCACCTTTCTCCTCCTCTTCTGTTTTATCTGCAGTTTCTAGGATTATTTTTTTCCCCCCCTTAAAGAAGCCCCGGAACGAGACCCATGGTATGGAACTAAGCCAAGAAATAAAAATTTGGAGATAAGTTCTAGTTCTTTCCTTAAAGCTTGAAGAGGACTGTGGTTTTTTTTTGAGAAGTTGCGATAAGATAACGGCCCGGTGTTTCTGCACAGTCCTCTCCATTCCTTATCGTTTATCCGCTAGCCACGGACCAACCGCACTGAACCTACGCAATGGCTACGCTTCGTTCTCATTTGAGTCAACCTGGTTGTATTTGGGTTGCAACGGAAACTTAAGCTCCAAAGTGGTTCTTCTTCACGTGCTCCAAAGGAGAGCATTTCCCCACCTCTTTACTCCTTCCTTTCATCTCAGCCTTGCCTTGCCCTGCACAAAAGTCCCTGGGCTTCCCTTGGTGAGACGAAGACCAACCAGCTTGGGGAGAAGAAGACCAACCCGCCTTCTCCCGACATTAAATGCACACGATGTTCATGTACATTGTAGTCCCAACTTATTTTTGTTTTGTAGCATGCTACTTAGTTTGGTGTATGCAGGATTCTTACTCCAATCTCTCTTTCTCTCTCTCTCAAAACCAAAAAATGCGCAGAAGGTCTCTGTATGTGTCTGGGAGGGTGTATGTGTTACATTCCCTCCCCTTTTTCTGGTAAAACGCGATGATCCTTCAATAAATAAATGGTGTGAAAAAGAGGATGTCCATTTATTTGGTGCTATTTTCTGAGTAGCCGAAAAAGGGGAAAAGTTCCCCTTTTTCCCTTTGAACTATTAAGCAGTTTTGCAGCAGTGAAAGCTGCCCGGGTACCGCTAGGTGTTATACAGGTATAATATACAGGTAAAGCTGCAAGGGATTATGCCGTGTAGAGATTCTGCCTTTCTCTCGTGAATTGCTGAGCCTGCCTTTATCCACTCCAGCCCTTTGCCAGCCTGATGCCTTCTGGATTTTCTACAACCAGAAGCATTCAGATTTCCCAGGCTAAAGAGAAAAAGCTGAGAATTAAAACCCAAAACATACGAAGGGCTCCAGATTGGGGAAAGTCTCTGAATAAATTGCACCGTTCTGCTTCAGTTAGCTTCTTTGTGATAACAACTATCGACGCTTAACTTAAAATCTTCATTTCCAATTGGTTATTTTTATTTATTGGATCTGTATCCCACTTCTAACCCATAGGCTCTCCTCGTTTTGTTGGCGATACCAGGAGAGAGATTAAGTGTTTTTTTTCCCCGGTGAAACCGGTTGTCAACTTATCAAATATTTCTAGGGTCCTTTTAGAGTTGCCAACCAAAAGGGAGGGGGGAGCAGCGCGGCAGCTTGCAAACCGAAACCGCATTCCATAAATGTTTTCAAAGATAGTTTCTAGGTGGCTGAAGTTTTTGCCGTGCAAAATTCTAACTGGAGAACACGATCGATGACTCTTGGCTATGGAGGTGTCCCATTGGAGAAATACCGGAAGTGACTAAACTGGCCCATTTTTCGGCCTGCAGAGGCCTTCCTCAAGCCTCTGGGAGGCCGAAAAAGGCCTCAAACCGGCCAAAAATCAGCTGTGAGGCGCAGTGGAGGTCAAGTGGGCGGGAATGCACGCACATGTGCAGCAGGCGTGGGGGCCATGCATGCGTTGCCTTCCGGGTCCTGGCCCAAAAAGGTTACCCACCGCTGTTCTATTTTATTCTGTTCCCATTTTTTTTTAAAAGCCTCTCTCTCCAGCAGTTGGGATTCCAGAAGCAGGGAAAATTGCAAAGGAATCACGCCCTTTGGGGCAAAAAAGTGAAAAAAGCCACTGCGCCTTTGGGATTATAAAACCCAGCAATCAGCTGGTTGACAGTACAGGTAGTCCTCCACTTCTGACAGTTCATTTAGTGACTGTTTAACGCCACTGGAAAAAAAAGGGACTTATGGCCATTTTTTCACAGTTATGACCTTCGCAACATCCCCACACCCAGGGGATTAAACATTCAGGCGCTTGGCATAACCAGATGCCATACTTCATGTTGGTGACTGTGTCCCGGCGCTCACTCGATTCCCCCCTTTGTGCGACCTTCGGACCAGCCAAGTCAACGGGGATTCACTTAACAACCGGGTTGCTAACTTAACAACTGCAGCGGCAAGAAAGCTCGTAAAACGGGGCCCAATTCGCTCAACAAACGCCTCGCTTTTTAACTGCAGAAATGCCAGGCTCCGTTGCGGTCATAAGTCGAGGACCGCCTTGCCCGTAATCCCCAGAGCAGGATACACCATCTGGGAATCCCCCACCTCTTGAGCGCCTCCGCCAGAGAACACCGGAGCTGGTGTCATTTCCTTTGATTCAACGAACGCATCAGGCCGGGGAAAAGTGTCCCAGGGCGAGGAAACATCCCAGCTGAAGATTCAAACTTTGCTCTTTGGTTGTTGTTTTTTTTGGAATTCCTGCTCGTCTTCCTCTTCCAGATATTTCCATTGTCCTGTGGGCAATTCTGTTTCGGCTGCAGGAAGTGAGGCTGGCATTCAACGTTGCCCATCGAAGAAATTAAAAAAAACAAAACCCATTTTTGGTTGTTTAGGTTCTGACAAGGCAGTGGCTTTATAGCTCTGTGTGTGTGTGTGTGTGTGATTGTAGATTGAAGGATGGGGGCAGGAGCAGAAAGACACCCAAAGGACAAATCCAGAGGCCGAACGAGAGAATTGGGCTAATCCTACCCACCCTCTATGTTGCGTTTCTGAATTTCAGCAATTTTTAAAATGCCTAGATTGCTGGCTGGGGAATTCTGGGAGTTGAACTCCACACGTTAGGGGGGTTGGACTAGATGACCTACAAGGTCCCTTCCAACTCTATGAATCTGTAAATTATCAAATGAAAGTCCACAAAGTTGAGAAACAGAACTCTAACCCCTTTTAAGTATCACTTTACTCTTTTTTTTTTTTTTTAAATTAAGCATTGCAGCATTTCTCGATCTGATTTTCAAAGGGAGCCTTGGCACAAATTTGCACATTTTTGGGGGAGAAGCACTGCCATCTAGTGGCCTGTCTTGGGTATGTATTTCACATTCAGAGTAACTCTAGAGGAGGGAAAAAATTAGCACTGTAACAGCCTTTTAATTAAAAAAAGAAACCTTTTTAGAGAAACTAAACAAACACAAGTTAAAAAACAACAACACACAAAATAGATCAGAGGAGTACAGCACCAAGCACAAACAAGGAAAAACGTCTAGGACCTCCGATTCTTGGTAAAGTACGAATGAATGATATGTTGCTGTGAATGAATAATCACATTTAGGCTTTAAGCAAGAGTAAACTACAATAGAATAGAATTCTTTATTGACCAAGTGTGATTGGACGCACAAGGAATTTGTTTTGGTGCAAATGCTCTCTGTTCATAAAAAGGAAAAAAAAATACATTCGTCAAGAATCATAGGTATAACACTTAATAGTAGTCAAAGTGTACAAATAAGCAATCAAATCATACTCGGAAACATAACAAGTGATCAGATCAAATCAAATTATACTAGTAAACAGTCAATTTAAAAAATCAATAAGGATACAAGCAACGAAGTTACATCCATGCAGTCATACGTGGGAGAAGATGGGTGAAAGGAAGGATGAGAAGATGAATAGTAATAGTAATGCAGACTTAGTAAATAGTTTGACAGTGTTAATAGTCTGACAGTCTGTTGCCATTCCTGGTCTCGTAGAATGGACATTATGAATGCCTCGGTTCCTAATTAATATTTTTGATGGATGTGTCTACAATTGTTTTTATTGACTGGAGGCTGAGACTTATCAAATTAAGGAATTATGGCTTAGCATGTTAGGTGACCCCAGCTTCTGTTGGTGAGTCAGGAGATGGTTGAAATACCGTCTCGGCTGCAATATGGAGCAATCTCTTACCCACACTTTAAAAAATAGTCATAATATTAAATCGATGTCTTTGGAGAACTTGATTGGAGGTCAATAGATTCCTCCAAGCGTGACGTGTTTTTCCTCCCATCTGGCTTATCAGTCATTTTACATTACATTGCTATTTTTTTTTTAAAGTACTGGATTTGATTACAGGAATTTTAACAGGGATGATTTGGAGCAATGTTTGTATTGGTGTTTCCTGCTTGCTAACTAAACAAGCATAGCTTAAGAAGGTGGTGCGAAGACAAAACCAGAAAGGGGAAAAAAAAAGAAGATTCTTGACACCTTTGTTAAACGAATGGCTGTGATTGTTAAGTTACTAACCCGGTGGTTCAGTGAATCTGCCTTCCCCATTGACTTCGCTTGTCAGAAGGTCTCACAAGGGACACTGCAACCGTCGTAAGTATGAGTCAACTGCTGAGTGTCAGAAGTGTGATCATGTGGGATGCTGGAATGGCCATGTGAAAAGCCGCCATAAGTCACTTTTTTCAGTGCCACTGTAACTTCAAGCGGTCATTAAATGAACTGCTGCAAGTCAAGGGTTGTCTGTCTTATTCCCCTCAAGCTTTTTGCTAACTTGGCTCTGGGTGGAACACATGTAGATAAGGGATAGGACGTTTCATAGGCCGCTGTGTAAACGTATTGCAAATCTTCAAAAACAATAGCAATAGCCCTTAGGCTTATATACCGCTTCACGGTGCTTCCCGGCCCTCTCCAAGCGGTTTACAGATTCAGCTGATTGTTGCCCTCAACAATCTGGGTTTTACTAACCTCGGAAGGACGGAAGGCTGGGTCAACCTTAGCCATTCAGGATTGAACTGCTGGCAGTGGGCAGTGAGTTAGCCTGACATACTGCATTGTAACTGGAAGGAAGGAAGGAAAGAAGGAAAGAAGGAAGGAAGGAAGGAAGGAAGGAAGGAAGGAAGGAAGGAAGGAAGGAAGGAAAGGGAAGGGAAGGGAAGGGAAGGGAAGGGAAGGGAAGGGAAGGGAGGAAGATAACGATAGCCCTTAGACTTATATACCGCTTCACAGTGTGTCCCAGCCCTCTCTAAGCGGTTTGCAGAGTCAGCCTCTTGCCCTCCACAATCTGGGTCCTCATTTGACTGACCTGGGAAGGACGGAAGGCTGAGTCAACCTTGAGCCGTTCAGGATCGAAGTGCTGGCAGTGGGCAGAGTTTTGCCTGCAGTGCTGCGTTCTAACCACAAGGAAGGAAGGAGGGGAAGGGGGAAAGAAGGAGGGAGGGAGGGGGAGAGGAAGGGAGGAAGGAAGGAAGATAGCAATCGCCCTTAGACTTATATACTGCTTCACAATGCTTTACAGCTCCCTCTAAGCAGTTTACAGAGTCGGCCTCTTGTCCCCCCCAACAATCTGGGTCCTCATTTGACCCACCTCAGAGGGAGGGAAGGCTGAGTCAACTTTGGTGAGATTTGATCTGCCAAATTGCAGGCAGCCGGCAGCAGAAGTAGCCTGCAGTGCAGCCCTCTAACCACTGCACCACCATAGCTCATAAAGGGGTAGGAAGTTCCGCAGGCCATTGCAAATCTTAAATATCAACAGCAACCGGCCTTCCAGTCTTCTGCTGAAGCTTGGAAGAAGAAAGGGTGTTTTATTGACTAGCAGGGTGGCCTTCTCTCCTCTCCTGAGATCCCCCCCCCCCGCCAAGAGCATTTCTTCCGATCCAGTTTTGAAGCGCCCGCAGCCTTAATGGATTCGTTCAATTAAACGCTTGGTTAATAAAGGAGGCGCTATTTACAACGGTTCAGCTTCCCCTAGCTTTCAGGGATCAAGAAAATCGCTTTATCCAGCTTTGGAAATAGAAAGGTTATTCGTTCCTCGTTTGTCTCCTTTGCCTCGGCGAAGCCGGTTCTCTGGCTAAAAGCAGGAAGGACGTATTGCTGGGTTAAATCAGCGAAGGAAAATTTGGGGTGTGTGTGCACCCATTGGGGGGGGGCATCCAGGGGTGGGCTTGAAAAATTTCAGCAACCGGTTCTCTGCCAGGTTTGGAAAGGGCAGTGCGGCAGCTTGGAAATCGAAAGTGCATTCCGTACATAGTTTTTCAAAGATAGTAACTAGGGGATTGAAGTTTCTGCCATGCGAAATTCTAACTGGAGAGCCTGATGGATGACTCTGGGCTATGGAGGCATCCCATTGGAGAATATGAATTAGGATACACCCAGGGGATGGGGAAAAAAAAAACAGGGTCAAGGATGACAATGAATGATGTGTCTCAGAGTCAGCTACCCCCAGGTAGTGCCGGCATGTTTACTCCCAATAAATCCTTTTGAAGTTTTGGAAGTTTGGCTCGAGACTCGTGATTTAAATGGAGGTAATTGCCGGAATCCTGGGATGCACTCGCATTTTGCAGGCTTTCAAATGGCTTAGGTTGGCCGGAGCTGGAGCAAGGCATGGGAACTCGCCCCATCCTGCGGTGCTCAGGTCTCGAACTACCAACCTTTCGGTCAACAAGCCCAGTGTCTAGGCCACCGCATTTCCCACACAATTAAATCATAGCTCCGTATAAAATGAGAACCTAGATAGGGCATTCTTCAAACACAGGATCACCAGCCCCACTGCTTTCTGCCAAACCGCAGCTCCCGAAAGCGTTAAGCCGTTTGGTTAGTGAGACGGATTCTTGCCTGCCCTCCTGTAATTGTTTTATGGATTAGCCGTAAGTGTAAGGTCTCTCTGCATTAATTCTGAAGCTCTGCTTTACAATCCTGTAGCCGTGGGATGGAATCGGGGAAGTTTTATATTAAAAAATGGCTCTGCGAAAAAGAATTTGTTTGTAACTGAGGATCTCCCTCCCTTCCTCTTTCAACCAATTTTCTGCAACTCCCGGAGGGAAAAATATGTGGAAAAGCAAAATATTTCAACTGCGTATCTTCGGTTTCCAGATGTTCCAGGAAGGCAGGAACGGCGTTAAACGTGAAACAAAACGGTTGCAAACTGTCAAGAGATTTTTGGTCGTCAAAGTGCTAATTAAATATATAAATAAGCAAACTTTGAAACCAAGTTTGACACACTCCCCAAACAGGAGATGATGCCCTCAAATCAGGTATTATTTGGGTCTCATTACAGTGTGTCCAACTGTTTGATCCTTGCCTAAAACCAGAGGTGGGATTCAGCCGGTTCTAACCAGTTCTGGAGAAAGGGTAGCAGAAATTTTGAGTAGTTCAGAGAACCGGCAAATCCCACCTCTGACTGGCCCCAACCCCCACTATTCTCTGCCTCCCATTGAGTCCAAGCTGATCGGCTGGGTCTTCTATAGTTGCCCTGCCCAGGAGAACAGAGCTGGAAAGCAGGTTAGTGGGGTGGAGAGGGAAGGAAGATTTTGCAGTATCCTTCCCAGAGGTGGGTATTCAGCAGGTTCTGACCAGTTCTGGAGAACCAGTAGTGGAAATTTTGACTAGTTTGGAGAACCGGCAAATCCCACCTCTGACTGGAGATTTTACAGTCTCCTTCCCCTGCCACACCCACCAAGCCACACCTACAGAACTGGTAGTTCTGCCACCATTGCCTAAAACTCAAGTTACTTCTTTTCTGGATGTTGGCAGGTTTTAGAAAAGGTCAGTCTGGAAGGAGCTCAACATGCTGATGAAAAAGATGCTTGAAATATTTCTGGTGTCCAAGAGACAGATGCGAGCATTTTGCACAGCCCAGAGATTGGGGGAAGGGGGTGCATGGAGGGTGTGTGTGTGAGGGGAAACTAACAGATTGTTTCTCTGCAAACTTGACACTGTCGCTGGGTTTCAAATCTTGTTTTGGCATCCTGACCTTCCGAGAAGCCCCAGCTGTTTGCATCTTTCGCTTGGTCTCTGGTCCTCACGGTGACCGGAGAACTTTTAATATTCATGGGAGTTTAAATATTTAATATCACAGCCATTATAGATGGCTTTTTTTCTTAAAAGAAAAAAAGACTGTTGCTTATTTCTTTTCTGAAAAAAAAAGTGAAGTTCCCAAAATCTAAAATGCCCCTCTGAGAGGCTTTACAGAACTTAACCCCTGGAATGAATTATGCAGCTCAACCCTCCTGTTTTGCATCCGAGGTCTGGGTTACAAGGAAACGAGAGGTCAAGGGAGAGAATAGCATAAACTGTTCTTGTTTTGGAGGGAGTGTTTTATGGGCCAGTATTCTGCACATTTAATGGAGAGGGGGGCAGTCCGGGGAGGCTTGGTTAGCGATGTCATTTCAATTCAGTCAAGAGCTTTGTGGCTTTGTTTGATCAAGGGCGGAATACAAATTTAGGAAAGAAGGATAACATGAAGCTTCTGCTGCTAATATGGTCATTAGATCTGACCTCAGTTGACTGCAGACCAAAATATTCATGGAACTTTTGCCTTGAGACAAGGCCTCCCTGGCAAGATTGGAAGGATTGGGTTGAGTTGGGTAGGGGTGAGTTGGGTTGAGTTGAGTTGGGTTGAGTTGGGTGGGATTGTGTTGTGTTGTGTTAAGATGGGATGAATTGGGTTGGGTTGGGTTGGGTGTGGTTGTGGTTGGGTTGGGTTGGGCTAGGTATGGTTGGGTTATATTATCTTGCCTTGCATTGCCTTGTATTCAGTTCTGTTCTTACAAATGGTCTTGAGTAGTTACTAAAATAATAAATCCCCCTCCCCCCAAATTCTGAATACTTGCTGGAACTAACCTTGCCTGGGTATTTGGAGAGTCCTTTTCAGAGGGTTGCAGTGGGTTTTGTGGACACAAGAGCCTTCCTCCTGTAGAAAACAGCAAGCCCCTGAAATAGCATTGCTGAGCTGTTCCTAAGGCAGGGAGGAAACACAGATTGTCCTGTGGCTATTGTGCAGACTTATGGTCCTTTGGTGGGATTATTGTATTGCGTGAATGAAACAATTTTCCAGAGCTTTGCATGCCTGCTTAAAGGTCTCAAAACCCCTTTGAGGAAGTAGAAAAATAAATAAATTGCAATGGAGAAAATAAATGGGTTTTCGCGTACATGTACTTTCCCTTCCTACCCTCTTGGATCTATGAAGAGAAACATTTCTCTATCAATTGCTGGTGGAAAAAGAAATCGAGTCAATTAAACGAAAGCAGCGACATCATATTCCCAGCGTGTTTTCCTGGCAGCCGTGAGAAAGCTGTTAGAAGGTGTTTTTTTTTTTTAATTCTTGGTAGCATTTTGTTTCTGAAGAAGTTAGTTCCATAAAACGGATGGGAAATCCGCAGCGTTTCTGAACTGCCAATAAAACTCCAGATCTGGAAGACAGAAAGGAGCTAATATAACGATTTATTACATTTTTAATAAAGATGTTTAGCCGAGGTGAGACATTGCAAGCCAGCTAGTCAACATTTGGTTCCTGATAAATATTATTAGAAGCATAACACGATCAACTGCAGGGGAGAACAAGAGCTGTCAGCGGGGCTTCTGCGGAAGGAATTCTCCGTCGGTGTCACCACTGGGTGTCTGTTGGCAAGGAACTCTATTATGATAAATATCCAGGAAATAAGAGAGAAATAAAAATGAACATCTCTGAGAAAGGAGCTACAACTTTGGCTGATGCCATTCCTGACAAATGGCAGTCCAATCACTTCTTGAAAGTCTCAAGTGATGAAGCTCCCACAACTTCTGAAGGCAACTTCTGTTCCATGGGTTGATTGTTCTCAACTGTCAGAAAGTTTCTCCTTATTTCCAGGTTGAATCTCTCCTTGTTCAGTTTCCATCCATTGTTCCTTGTCTGGCCTTCGGGTGCCTTGGAAAACAGCTTGACCCCTTCCTCCTCTCTGGGGCAGCCCCTCAAATTCTGGAAGACTGCTATCATGTCTCCTGTGGTCCTTCTCTCCACTAGACTAGCCAGGCCCAGTTCCTGCAACCGTTCATCATATGTTTTAGTCTCCAATCCCCTAATCATCCTGGTTGCTCTTCTCTGCACTTTTTCTAGAGTCTCAACATTTTTTTAATGGTGTGGTGACCAAAACTGGATGGAGTACTCTAGGTGTGGCCTTACTAAGGATAGATAGATAGATAGATAGATAGATAGATAGATAGATAGATAGATAGATAGATGGATGGACAGACTACGCATGACCAATTCCTGCAACCATTCATTATCTGCTTTAGCCTCCAGTCCCTATAGATGGATAGACAGAAAGACAGACACACAGATGATAGATAGTTGATAGGTCGATAGATAGGTAGGTAGGTGTTAGGTAGATAGATAGATAGATAGATAGATAGATAGATAGATAGATAGATAGATAGATAGATAGAGGCAGAGATGATTGATAGATATAAATAAACAGACTAGACTAGCCAGTCCCAGTTCTTGCAACCATTCATTATATGCTTTAGCCTCCAGTCCCTATAGATGGATAGACAGAAAGACAGACACACAGATGATAGATAGTTGATAGGTCGATAGATAGGTAGGTAGGTAGGTAGGTAGATAGATAGATAGATAGATAGATAGATAGATAGATAGATAGAGGCAGAGATGATTGATAGATATAAATAAACAGACTAGACTAGCCAGGCCCAGTTCCTGCAACCGTTCATTGTTATGTTTTAGCCTCCAGTCCCCTCATCATCCTGGTTGCTCTTCTCTGCACTTTTCCTAGAGTCTCAACATCCTTTTTACAATGTGGTGACCAAAACTGGATGCAGGACTCTAGGTGTGGCCTTACTTACCACCATTGGGGTTGAATTCAGACATTGTATTAAACGATGTTAGCCTATTTTAGTCACCCGGTGTGAAGAAACCACAACAGGTAGGATTTCCTATCTCCTCAAAGCTGTACGTTTACAATCCCAGCAGCTTGATTCGTACCATACGCTAAGTTATAAATGCAATTTAATTTTGATGTAAGTCTGTTTTGTAAACCAGCCGTTGTGCTTGACGCAACAAACCACGACTTCACACACAATGTTTGTGATCTGAACCATGCTTCCCCCTCACCCCCCATTTGTGAGCCAGAAAATGTTCAGGCTTTCTGTAATTTTTTGGGTAGGGCTTTTTAGTGCAGCGTTGTATAAAAAGATGAACAAGATGCAGGGAGGAAAAAACAACAACAACAACCCAGCGCGCTCATGCGAGATTGCTACACAATGCTAAATATTTGCAACCTGATTGGCAAAGAGCTCTTCAACGACTTGGTTTATTTAAAAAAATTCTCCCGAAAATACTTTAAATAATTGCTGCATCTTTGATTGATGTCAACAACATAGGTAATTACCCCAGAGATTAAAACAACTCCTTGGAATTTTTTTTTCCCCTTCCCCAAAACCTGCAATTTAGTTAATTATTTAACCTGCTCCCCTCCCTAACCTTGTTATGCTTTTAAATGATTGGGAATATTGATCCTGCCATGGAAGCCGGGAAGCCAGACAAACTTGAACGGGTTTAATTAGGATACCAGAACTTCTCTGGATGAAAAAAGAGAACTCATCCCAGCGTTTAGTCCTCTCTTTATTTATTCCCCCCCCCTCACCTTCCTCTCGTGTCTCTCTCTCTCTCGGGCAGCTTCGAATTAGCCCTCGGTTTCTGATTTATTTATGCCCCAGTGAGAGGTTGGAGTTGCAGGGCTGGGTTTCAAAAATAACCGGTTCTATGCTCGGTTGCTGGGTGGGCGTTGCCTGGTCGGCCTCCTGTACCACGGTGTGTGGTGTTTCCTCCACCCTGAGCCTCTGTGTGGCCTCTACAATTATCTGGCATGCAGACGGGATGCGTGGGGGCTCCTGGAGGGGTGGGGCAGGGTGGGTGGGGCCAGCCAGGAGTGGGATTTGGGGGTTCTCAGAAGGGGCTATAAAACGAGCTACGGGTTCGCCCGAACCGGAGTTGAACTGGTAGCATCTAGTGGTGGCATTCAATTTTTTTTTACAACTGGTTCTGTGGGTGTGGCTTGGTGGGCGTGGCAGGGGAAGGATACTGCAAAATCTCCCTTCCCACCCCACTAACCTGCTTTCCAGCTCCATTCTCCTGTGCAGGGCAACCAAAGGAGACCCAGCCGATCAGCTGTGGGCGTGGCTTGGTGGGCATGATGTTCTGTGGGCGTGGCTTGGTTTGGTGGGTGTGGCAGGGGACACTGCAAAATCCCCATTCCCTTCCCACCCCACTAACCTGCTTTCCAGCTCCGTTCTCCTGTGCAGGGCAACCAAAGAAGACCCAGCCGATCAGCTGGTACTCAATAGGAGGCAGAGAAGAGATGGGGTTGGCGGGGCCAGTCCGAGGTGGGATTGGCTGGTTCTCCCAACTACTCAAAATTTCTGCTCCCGGTTCTCCAGACCTGGTCAGAACCGGCTAAATACCACCTCTGCTACCCGCCCCACCAACCTGCTTTCCAGCTCCCTTCTCCTGTGCTGGGCATCCAAAAGAGACCCAGCCAATCAGCTGGGACTCAGGAGGCAGGGAATAGATGGGGGCGAGGCCAGTCAGAGGTGGGATTTGCCGGTTCTGCAAATGACTCAAAATTTTTGCTACCAGTTCTCCAGAACCAGTCAGAACCGGCTGAGTGGTAGCAGCCCACCTCTGTTGGAGTTGTATCGTGTCCGAGATTCAGGTTCTAAGCACCTGTTGAACCCAAGACCACCCCATTAAGAGGCATCATCACGTTCACTTTGCTCGCACAAACAAAACCCCAAATCCATAACCCAAATCCAGATGCTTCATTTTTCTGCACTGGTCAAGAGGAATTTGGGGTGCTCCTGTCCTTGGGTGCAACTTGGCCTTTCCAGGGTCCTGGGTTCCTAAGAAGATGCACCAGCTTTGGGGTGTTCTGAGTTCTGCCAATTTGGCTAGCACCGCTGAAGAGGCCTGGCCGAATTGCATCCTCTGTGTCAGGTTGGCCGAGGTGATATTTAATAAACAGATCTCTGAAATCTGTATTCCTTCCTGACTCACGGGTAACCCAAAAGGTCAGGCAAAATAATAAGCAAAGGGCAGATTCATGATTTATAAGCAGCTCCAAGACAAGGGAAGCGGCTCGGCGAATTAACTAATCATGAATGTCCAACAGAATAGAATAGAATAGCAGAGTTGGAAGGGATCTTGGAGGTCTTCTAGTCCAACCCCCTGTTTAGGCAAAAAAACCTTTACCAGTGGTGGCTAACCTTTTGGGGCTCCTGTGCCAAAAATTGTGCGTGCTCGCGTGGCAGCACCCAGAAGGCAACGTGTGCACCCCCAAGCCCCTACACATGCGCATGCAATCCTCACCCACCCACCCACTCCATCCTCTTACCTTCACTGCGCTTCACAGCTGATTTTCAGCTGGTTTGAGGCCTTTTCTGGCCTTCCAGAGGCTTGAGGAAGGCTTCTGCAGGCTTTGCAGGCCAAAAACTAGCCCCGTTTTGTCATTTCCGGTATTTTCAGAAAAACAGGAAGTGACGAAACGGGGCTAGTTTTTGGCCTGCAGAAGCCTGCAGAAGCATTCCTCAAGCCTTTAGGAGGCTGAAAAAGGCCTGAAACCAGCCGAAAACCAGCTGTGAGGTGCGCACATGCCCAGTGAGGTAAGTTTTGCTGCAGGTCACGTGCCATAAGTTTGCCATCATGGCCCTATAGCATTTCAGACCAATGGCTGTCCAATCTTTTCTTAAAAACTTCCAGTGTTGGAGCAGTCACAACTTCTGGAGGAAAGTTGTTCCGCTGATTAATTGTTCTCCCAGTCCGGAAATTTCTCCTTAGTTCTAGGTTGCAGTCTTCCTCTTCCAAGAAAACTTCGGATTTTCCTCATGGCTGATTCAGAACATTCAGGTTCAGGTATTCCTTGACTATTCATTTAGTGACTATTTGACGTTACGACGGCACTGAGAAAAGGGAAAATAATAATGTCCATAGCTGAAATAATTAACGGGGGGGAAAAAAAACCCCAACAACCACGGTTTGCTACACTTAGTTAATGAAATGGAAAACGAATATGCTAATAGCGTGGCGAGGCTGCACAACAGCCATTAACTCTGGTGCATGCTAAGTATGCCGTTTTCAGAGGCTCCTAAGTTGGTGAAATCAAAACCAATTTTCTTCCAATTTGCTAAAGTGCAGGCACTCTGGCAAGGGCTCAGCCGGCAGGAGCTTGAAGTGCTGAGCAGAGATTTCTGGATGGAAAGCCCATTTTTCATCACAGAGCATGCTAAATTGTATTTTCTTTCTTTCTTTCTTTTTCTTTCTTTCTTTCTTTCCTTCCCCCTCCTCTCTCTCTTCTTTCTTTCTTTCTTTCTTTCTTTCTTTCTTTCTTTCTTTCTTTCTTTCTTTCTTTCTCCCCTCCTCTCTCTCTTTCTTCTTTCTTTCTTTCTTTCTTTCTTTCTTTCTTTCTTTCTTTCTTTCTTTCTTTCTTTCCTTCCTTCCTTCCTTCCTTCCTTCCTTCCTTCCTTCCTTCCTTCCTTCCTTCCCCCTCCTCTCTCTCTTTCTTTCTTTCTTTCTTTCTTTCTTTCTTCCTTCCTTCTTTTCCTTTCTTTCTTTCTTTCTTTCTTTCTTTCTTTCTTTCTTTCCTTCCTTCTTCTTCCTTCCTTCCTTCCTTCCTTCCTTCCTTCCTTCCTTCCCCCTCCTCTCTTTCTTTCTTTCTTTCTTTCTTTCTTTCTTTCTTTCTTTCTTTCTTTCTTTCTTTCTTTCTTTTCTTTCTTTCTTTCTTTCTTTTCTTTCTTCTTCTCTTTCTTTCTTTCTTTCTTTCTTTCTTTCTTTCTTTCTTTCTTTCTTTCTTTCTTTCTTTCTTTCCTTCCTTCCTTCCTTCCTTCCTTCCTTCCTTCCTTCCTTCCTTCCTCCCTCCTCCCTTCCTTCCTTCCTTCCTTCCTTCCTTCCTTCCTCCCTCCCTTCCTTCCTTCCTTCCTTCCTTCCTTCCTTCCTTCCTTCCTTCCTTCCTTCCTTCCTTCCTTCCTTCCTTCCCACCCTCCCTCCCTCCTTCCTTCCTTCCTTCCCTCCTTCTCTCTCTTTCTCTTCTTTCACCAGACACCCACAAACCAGTGTTTCCCATTCTTGAAGATAGGTGGACTTCAACTCCCAGAATTCCCCAGCCAGCCCAGCTTCAGAAACACTGAATTAAACCTATGCAGGTTAATTAAAATATAATGACCGTGGTTACATAACTTGGTAAACCCATGTTTTTGCCAAATGCTGGCTTAACATGATGGTTTGAGTGTTAAGACAATGACATTGAACCACAAGCTATCGAGCCTCATCTTAGGGTAATCTTAGCTGTTATACATCTTTAACCAATCAGGTTAACTGATATCTATGTTGGTCTCGCATGCTGGTTGGGGAATTTGGGGAGTTGAAGTCCACCCATCTTCCAAGATGCCAAGGATGAGAAATGCTCCATAAATTAAAGCTGGGGTGCCTTGTGTACCCCTATATGATTACATTTTCCCCCCTCACCCCCCCCCCCAATGACTCCAGTTAGTACCCTAGCTTGTCACCAAGTTACACTATTGAACTGAAAGGAAAAAATGATTAAGAACCCAAGAGGGGCCATATTAACAGCATTTAATGAGGCCCATTAAATTTAAATCAATGTTTCATTCAAATGAAATTAGGTTTTGCCTTGGCTGTGCCTACTTGAGCTCATTGTCGTAGCAGGAATACTCCTCCCCCCCTCTTCCCAAACATCTTATCACTCAAAAACCAAAGGTGCCCTTGGCCTGAAAAAGGAAATTGATCTATTGTTCTTTCATCAAAAAAAGTCTACACGGGGTTTTCCAGTCTTTTAGAAAACGTCTTTATCAGTTTTCTTCCCCTCGGACTAAACTTAGTTCGCTTCACCAAGTTTGGTTAATTTCCATCATTTAGCCTTCCTTTCTAGGGGCGTCCCTGCTTTTCAACTTGGTTGCCTGCAATAATTCTAGATAAAACGGTATCCCCTCAAATTCTGTGTCTTCTGTCTGTTCTGCCTTATCCATGGAAGAGAATATTTGCGGCTCAAGGCTGAACTGTGGGTAGTCTCTGAGCTTGGTTGGTTTCTTGTAGATGTTTTATGACCCAACTAGGAAACATAATCCGTACTAGGAAGGAGTGGATGAGTTATTGTATAGAAGCAGAAAGCGAAGCTCAGAGTGCATTACGGACCCCACAGTCCTCCTCCTCCTCCTCCTCCTCCTCTTCCTCCCCAAACCCCCCTCCTTTTTAGCACTGATGATGTTACCTAGTTTGGTAATGAAACCTTTGCAAGAAAATATCCAAGCTCAGAGAGTATCAAGGACCCCACTGTTTTCCCTCAACTAACTCAGACTGGTTTTGAACTTTGCCTTCACTGGAGGGGGCAGATGGTGCAGATAGACCCTCTTTGAAATTTTCTGCTTATATTTCCTTCTGATTTCAAAGATGGAGGACGGACAAGGCCTCGTAGTCGGGGCTGTCTAAATTCAAACGGATGCGCGAGAGCAGGGAAGAGTTTTCTGTATCCCTCTGCTTCCATCTAGTGGCCAGTCAGGTTTAGCAGATCGGAACCCGTCTGCCCACCAACCGTTTCCTGGATCCTATTTCTCTTGAAATCCCAAGATTTTACCACTGACTTCCCATGAATATAGTTCAGGAAGGGCTGCACGTTCTAACAGAGTTCATGCACGTTTCTTGGAATAGCAATTTTAATGCTTGTTTATGAAGCCTTCTGATTGTTAATCAGGGTCTCCCCCAATCCTTGCGATAATAACACAGCAGGGTGACATTAATTTCAGATTAACTAAACACGGAAGTTATTCTTTTTAAACGCCACTCTGAGATTACTGTAATTTTTTTCCTGTAATTCCTGCTGGAGCCATTCCCCCCCACCCTCTCTCTCCTTCCACCACGCACTAATGTTTCTGCTGATGCCACCCCACCAGTCTGATGTGCGTTGCGTTGCAACAGCAAAAGGGGACACACTGCCGTTTGCACAACTTGTGTGATGATGAGAATTTTGCGGAGATTTCTAGGCAAAGCTGTTGGTTTCCCCAGCATGAGGATGGACACCCCCTCCCCAGATTGTAGACCACCGTTTCCCAATGTTGCAAACTTTAAGAAGGGTGGACTTCAATTCTCGGAATTCCCTAGCCATCAAGTTGAAATTTGTCCTTCTTAAATTCCCAAGGTTGGAAAACTGCAAATGCACAAACACTATCCAGAGAATACAAGAGGGGGCTGTTGTTCTTTTAATGGAAAACCACACCAATTTCCCTTAATATTTGCACTTTTGCAGTACTGCATAGTGGTTGGAAGTGTTTAACAACTAGATCAGGGGGTTGGAAATCTCGCTGATGCTCTTTGGGAGTTGACCAAAGGCTTTTAGGCGTTAGCTGTAGGAATTGTGTTCCGTTTCTTCTGCTGCAATTCCGATTTTTCTACAGGCAGAGGTTGAAGGCCAAACGGTCAGCAGAGGGCGCTGTTGGGCCCAGTTTTTGGAAAAAATAAAAATAAAATTAAGCTATGTATCTTTGTTTAGCTAGGAAGAACCAACAGAGCAATTCCCCAAACAGGACAATTACAAAAAAAGAAATAAAATAATTACGAAGAGGATATTGCAAGCTGTACACAGTGCAAATTTGAATCAGTGGGATTATAACGGTCGCTGTGTTGGAAACAGGAAAGGAAGTTGTTATAACCCAACAATTTAAAGAGTTCGCTGGTCGTTGCAGCATGATGGGAGCGGTAGTCCAGACTTCTGGAAGGAATCAGGCTGAGATCTGTGGGTGGGCGAAGTCTGAGTGAGAAAAATCTCAGGATTCAGAAGTCACGTTTCCAAATTCAGGAAATACGAGTTTTGAAATCAACCCATGGAACACAAGTTGCCTTCGGAAGTTGTGGGAGCTTCACCCCTGGAGGCTTTCAAGAAGAGACTGGACTCCCCTCTGTCAGAAGCGGTGTAGGATCTCCTGCTTGGGCAGGGGGTTGGACTAGATGACCTACAAGGTCCCTTCCAACTCTGTTATTCTATATACTCAATGGAACAACTTTCCTTTCCGAAGTTGTGGGAGCTTCACCCCTGGAGGCTTTCAAGAAGAGACTGGACTGCCACCTGTCAGAAATGGTGTAGGGTCTCCTGCTTGGGTGGCGGGGTTGGACTAGATGACCTGCAAGGTCCCTTCCAAAACTGTTCATTTAATCTAATCTAATCTGAAATATTTTCATTTCAGGAAAAGATGCTTCTGTCAGCTTTGGAAGCCATCTTGAAACCAGATGCTCCCACGCTGCCTCCATTTTGAGTGGGAGGGGAGAAGTTCTTGGGGGTTATAAGCAGTTAGACAAAATAACATTCTTTTTGTAAGTTCGAGGTATATGTTATTGTGTGCATATGTGAGGGGAGGTCTTCAGTTGGGACGGATGTGGGGGTTGGGCCATGGGATGTGATGATGGGTGTAGGGAGTTGGATTTGTAGTTTTTGATTATTGCAAGGAAGCGCGGAATTTTCAGATTCGGGTTTCTCACAGTTGTGCCAGTTATTATTTATTTAGTTATTTATTTATTAATATTTGTCGAGCAATTATAGGATAACAGGTATAAGTATAAGCATAGTGATGAATACATGAAATGGATACATATAAGAAAAATAAAAAAAAGAAACAGTAGGACAGGGATGGTAGGCACGTTGGTTACTATCAAATAAAAGAGAACTTTTGAGCGACGTCTGTCTCAGAGTTATTGGTTGGAGCGGAGATTGCTGGAACGCTGACAGCTTCTTCTGCAGCTAAAGTAAAGATTTTCATGTCCAGTTGTGTCTGACCTTAGGGCTCAGTCTCATTTCTATGGATAGCCAGCATGACTATACAATGAGGCTGAATGCTGTTATCTTCCCACCAAAGGGGTACCTGTTTATCTACACGCATCCACATGCTTTCAAACTGCTAGGTTGGCAGGAGCTGGAGCAAGGAACGGGAGCTCACCCTGTCGTGCAGCACTCGGCTCTCGAACCTCGGCTGTCAGCTCAGTGTCTTTAACCGCTGAGCCATCGCGTCCCTCTTCTGTAGCTAGCTCTATTTTTTAAAAAAATAAAAAAATAAAATCCAAAATTAGACCAGGAGAACTAGGTTAATTAATTATATTTTAAAAGGTTTACTGTATTTAATGAATATATCCTTTGTATCAATTGATATATTCATTAAATACAGCAGGCCTTTTAAAATACAATTAACCTAGTTCTCTTGGTCTAATTTTTGGATTATTTTTTTTTTTAAAAAAGAGCTAGCTACAGAAGAGGGGGACGCGATGGCTCAATGGTTAAAGATGCAGTAATAGATATAAAAGCTACAAGTGGCACAAAGAGCCATGAGAGAGAATCCATGCTCGGAATGACAAGACAAGATAGAAAAACTTGCATATAGATTACAGAACAGATGAAAGTATACAATGCCATCGAGAGAGTCAAAGAATGGAAATGGAGATGGGCTGGTCACAGAGCAAGAAGAATGGGTGGCAGGTGGAACACGGCAGTCCTAGAATGGATCCCAATGCATCAAAAGTATTCATGAAAAAGACCTAAAATAAGATGGATGGACAACATCGGCAAATATGGTGGGCCCAGTTGGCAAAAGAAAGCTCAGAACTATATAGCAGTGGTGGTATTCAATTTTTTTTTTACTACTGGTTCTGTGGGCGTGGCTTGGTGGGCTTGATGTGGCTTGGTGGGCGTGGCAGGGGAAGGATACTGCAAAATCCCCTTCCCTCCCCACCCCACTGACCTGCTTTCCAGCTCCGTTCTCCTGTTCAGGGCAACCAAAGAAGGCCCAGCCCATCATCTGGGACTCAATGGGAGGCGGAGAAGAGATGGAGGCAGAGCCAGTCAGAGGCGGTATTTGCCGGTTCTCCGAACTACTCAAAATGTCCGCTACCGGTTCTCCAGAACCTATTAGAACTGGCTGAATCCCACCTCTGCTATATTAGGTTGGAAACATGCGGAATCCTGCCTTAGATAGATCATGGCTAAAATGATGAGGGTGATGAATGAATATATCACCTCCTTTTAATGACCCCACAATCCCTTGCGGGGTGGAGTCTGGGCCGCTACATAGAGCTGAGTGTTTACTGGCTGGATGCCCTTCTTGTTGCCAATGAGGAGGTATATTCAACAGATAATATTCTCATAGAGTGGTGAGCTAGAGGTGGAGTTCTCGCCTCACAATCAGGAGGCTGTGAGTTCGATCCTAGGTAGAGGCAAATATTGTTGTGGTTCGCCGGCAGCCTGTGCAGACGGCAGCAGACTCAGACAGTGGGGAAGGAAGGGGTCCAGTCCGGGAGTCTGGAGAGGACTCGGACAAGGGTCCTGCGTCCGATGCAGAGATGGGGCCAGGACCATCTGGGAGTGGGATGCTGACTCTGGAGCCTCCGGAGTCTGGCAGCAGCGAGGAAGAGGACCCAGGGGAGCCTGTTCCCAGTGTGCAGAAGGCAAGAGCAGCTGAGACAAAAGGAGCGACTCGGGAGTAAGGCTGGGAGGTGATTGCCCCTTCCAAAAGGGATAAAAGTCAGGCTAAGATGACGAAACCTTTGCAGGAAGCAAAGTCGTTCATTCAGTTCAGATTCATTCTTGAAGCTCTTTGTACTTCGTTTGGTTTTTTTTTCTAGTTCATTTGACACTTCTGCTGTTGGCAGCACTTCACAGGAAAGAAAGTTGGGTGCTTATCTCGAGGGACTGTTTGAGATTTATTACCGGCTGAGAATGAAAATAATTCCCAGCGTTGCAATAAAACAAGACTTGTTTTTAAAATAAGCTTGTGCGTAATTACGGTCTCGGAAGCCTTGTTAAAACAGATATTTCTCTCTCTGGGCAAGATGATGAACAAATATATCAGTACGCAAAATTCAGATTTCAACCTGGTAAAACTTTAGAGTTACAGAAATGAAACTTTGAAGAAGATGGGTGGGTAGTGGGAGACCCTGAAGAGTTAAAAGAGCTTTGGATCTTTGGATGTGAGAGTTCTGTAGGCTTCTTCAAGGCTGGTATTTTTAGAGTGATAACGGGAAGAAGTCTTCAGTAACCAGAGAATTACACCTCCGTGCTAACATTTTAAGGTAAGCAGGTAGAGAACGTCACACTAAAAATAAATAAAGCAATTTCTCTGATAAGAACAAATTATGCAAATGGTGCGGAATGGCATAAATTTCCTTAATTTGCATAGTTTCCTCTGATTGCAAAATTAGGGGTTTATTTTGTACAATTTGGAATGTATTTTTATTTTGCTGTAAAGGCAGCTGGGCGGGAGCCGGGGGGAAGAGAGGGGGTGAGCACAGGGCACATGAAGGGGAACTGGGCAATGAAAAAGAAAAAAAGGATTTGGAAAGAATAAGAAGAGATGGCGAAGTTCTACTTTTTGACTTATTCAGACTTTCACCCATCAGATGGACAATTCTGGAGATTTTGCTGAAGGTTGCATTGGCTCTTTCAAACAAACAGGAATTATTAACCAGGTTAGAGTTATCTCATAAGGGATGTGGTGGCTCAGGGGCTAAGAGGCTGAGCTTGTCGATCAGAAAGGTCGGCAGTTCAGCGGTTCGAACCCTTAGCGCTGCGTAATGGAGTGAGCTCCCGTTATTTGTCTCAGCTTCTGCCAACCTAGCAGTTCGAAAGCACGTAAAAAAAAAATGCAAGTAGAAAAACAGGGACCCCTTTGGTGGGAAGGGAACAGCGTTCTGTGCGCCTTCAGCGTTCAGTCATGCCGGCCACATGACCATGGAGACGTCTTCGGACAGTGCTGGCTCTTTGGCTTTGTAACGGACGTGAGCAGCATCCTCTAGAGCTGGAAACGACTAGCACGTAGGTGTGAGGGGGCCTTTATCATTACCTTTAGAGTTATCTCAAGATGTGGTCTGGACTTGAGAGAGTCCTAGATAATTATTCCTGCACGAATTGTTGAAATGAAGCCAGTTTGTTGGGAAAGGTTGATGGATGTCCTAAGTCTATTGATGGTTAGGGTCTTACTAATGGGAGTGGAGTGACCCCTGATGGCCTCTAACCAACCACAAAGAGCCTCTTGTCTTGAAATCCTGTTCATTTGACCATGTTCCTCTGCTGTTCTTGAGGAAAACGCCTCGGAAGCCTTTCAGGAGAACGATAGTACAATCCCTGTGCACAAAAACCCACACCTATTGACTGATTATGTGCCATCAAGTTGGCATCGAGTCTTGGTGAACACGTGGATAGATTTTCTGCAGGAGGATCTGTCCCCAAACAGGTCCTTCGAGGTCTTCCAATGGTTCCCTCATCATCACTGTGACCAAGTCTTTCCAACTTGCTACTGGAGCTCATAGTGGTTTATGAGGCACCTTCTCCAGAAACTAGAAGGCCATCACAACACAGGAGAAGGTGGAAGAAAAGAAAAGAAAAAATAAAATAAAATGAGGAAAATAAAAGAAAAAAAGATGATAAGTAGAAGACGAAAAGACTCAATTATGGCGATGATCGGTTCCTGTCAGAATAGCTGAAGGACCAAGCTGGAGAAGAACATCTTGGAAAAAATCCATCTATGTTTTTGCTAGGAGTCAAAAACAACTTGATGGCAGATAATCAAATTAAGGAGGGGGGGAAGCAATTCCCCCAAGGAACATCCATTTAAAGCTTTCAAACTGGGTCAAAGCATCTGTTGGAAGCCACCAAGATGTCTACCCCTATTATGAAACCACCTCTGGAACGGCAAGGGGGACATCATTGGAAAAAAACAACATCTGTCATTATTTGCATAACAACACGGATCATCACAGCACAGACAGCAGCAAACGGAGCCGCCAGAGCCTTTATGGCAGGGGGCATGGATCAATAGGGTAAGGCAAAACAAATCAATAGTCCTCAAAAAAAGCAAACATTCAGAAAGAGGAGCTGGGCCATTGAAAGCTATCAATTTCTGAAATCACATTTTAGAAACAAGAGGAGGCTCAGCCATGGGCGATGGATTCCCACCACTCTAGCTTTGCTGCAGAGGATCTAGAAAGAAGACGGGCTGAGAAGGTTAATTTTGGGGGGCACAGAGAGGGGGTGGAACAATTGCCACCATAACAGCTTTGAGGCGGGTTGGGGAGCAGCCTGTGATGACCCAAAGGGGCATGGCATGAAGGCAACACAGTCAGATAACCAGTAAGAGTTCCTTTATTAGCTCCAACTTTGCCCCCCAATGTCCAAGTTACCTTCTGGCTGGAGAAAAACTCTCGCCTTTGACTGCAGAGAATCAAGTCTAAAACATGGCCAACACAAACTGTAACTATAAGTCCAAACAAGCCAAAATGAGGTAATTAGTTTGGCAGGGCAGGAGCAAGCATTCCAGGCGTGAAGGCACGGCAGAACTCACACAGTTGGGAAGATGCCAGGAACGCAGATAAGCAAAGAGAACACAGGATAAAGTCACGTTTGCTCCCAGCAGCCGCCGCAGCCATCATTCAGTTCTTTTAAACTTTCATTCCCAAGTGTGGCTAATGAAGGGAATCAGGGCCCTTTCCTCCCCCGCAAGCCACACAACCCACGTTGCTCCCTTCTCCGTTCCTCCCTGTGTTCCCTAGGATGAAGAGGGGGTGGGTCTGGGTCTTCATATGAACCCCCTCTCCCTTGTTCTACCTCTTCCCTGCTCTGCCCAGCTGGACTTTGCCTTTCCCCAGCCAACGGAGCCACACTCCCACTCCCTGGCAGCTGTTTGGCTTCCGCCTCGGATTCAGACTCTGACAGGGGCATGACACAGCCTCTCCCCACCCCGCAAGCTTCTTGCAGAGTTTTCTCCCATTCTGAACCTCCTTTGAGGACGTCTCAGCTATTGTCCTATTTAGATAACACGGGAGACGTTGATTCACACTGTCACAGCAGATTAATGCAACCCAGGGATGCCAGCAGCCTTCTCGACATCTTGAGATCATCAACTGTTGTCTGCTCCGATCCATCAACCCCTGTCGGGTTAGTAAACAGGCAATAGCTGGTGAGATTGTGGGGGGGGGGGGGGCATGTGATGTGGAGCAACCTTTGCAGATGTCATCTTTCATGATGTCCCCATTCCGAAGTCATTTTTCATCCGGGAGGGGTCCCATTGGCCTAGTTGGACACCTCCCTCAGTGAATTAAAGAACAGAAGAATTAAAGTCAGCCTAATGATGGAAGGGATTTGGGGTGACACTTGGAGCAGGACTGTGGAGCCCACAATCCATGTTTAGGGCCGGGACAAACCTGTGGTTGGATCCACTTCCTCTATGTTTACCCTATATATATAATAGGGTAAATATATTTATATATATAAAAATTTCCAGGGTATATATATATATATATTGCTACCCCAGCTGCCACTAGACTAGTGCATACAATAGCAACAGCATTCAGACTTATATGCTGCTTTCCAGTCCTTTCCAGCCCTCTCTAAGAGGTTTACAGAGTCAGCCTCTTGCCCCAAACAATCTGGGTCCTCATTTTACTCACTTTGGAAGGACGGAAGGCTGGGTCAACCTTGGGTTGGTCAGGATCGAACTGCTGGCAGTGGGCAGTGAGTTAGCCTGACATACTACATTCTAACTAGAATGAAGGAAGGAAGGAGGGAGGGAGGGAAGGGAAGGGAAGGGAAGGGAAGGAAGGAAGATAGCAATAGCCTTTACACTTATATGCCACTTTACAGTCCTTTCCAGCCCTCTCTAAGAGGTTTACAGAGTCAGCCTCTTGCCCCAAACAATCTGGGTCCTCATTTTACCCCCCTTGGAAGGATGGAAGGCTGAGTCAACCTTGAGCCTGGTGGGATCTAAACAGCCGATAGTCAGCAGAAGTGGCCTGCAGTACGGCACTCTAACCACTCCGCCACAGAGGGGTCTTTGGCTCTTGTTCCAATACACTAAGGCATAGGACCTTTTGCGTTCCTCTGTCAAATACCTTATTCTCTCAGGAGGCATCTCCTAATTTTTAGCTGGTTTTAGCTGGTTCATGTTGGTTCTAGCTCTCATCTAGGGAGCATCAGAGAAGAACCTGGTCCATGGTCCATGGTCCACTCCATGCCCCTGGTCTAACAACTGCATGTGGTGTTTCAGATTTTGAAAGTCCAGCATCCATTTGCTGCTATTTCAAGAGTCCTCCTTAACAATGGTGGAATTCAAAAAATGTTGACTACTGGTTCTGTGGGGATGGCTTGGTGGGCATAGCAGGGGAAGGATCCTGCAAAATCTCCATTCCCTCCCCACTCCTGGGGGAAGGTTATTGTAAAATCCCCCATTCCCTCCCCAGCCCACTAACCTGCTTTCCAGCTCAGTTCTCCTGTGCAGGGCAACCAAAGGAGACCCAGCCGATCAGCTGGCACTCAATGGGTGGCAGAGAAGAAATGGGATTGGCCGGGCCAGTCAGAGGCGGTATTGGCCGGTTCTCCGAACTACTCAAAATTTCTGCTACTGGTTCTCCAGAACTGGTCAGAACTGGCTGAATCCCACCTCTGCTCCTTAAGATGTCCTTTCCAATCTCTTCACAATCCTTCTTCTTATCACACCTGAGACATCGCCCATGTGCTTAACATGTGGAACCTCTCACCCCTGGTAGGTAAACCAGACCAGGAACTCAACTCTAGAAGAAGGCTAAAACCGCTTTGATTGAGAATGGCTACAATGACAGATCTTGCAAGTTGGGTTGTGCTGCCCACCTCCTCCTCCTCCTCCTCCTCCTCCTCCTCCTCCTCCTCCTCCTCCTCCTCCTCCTCCTCCTCCTCCTCCTCCTCCTCCTCCTCCTCCTCCTCCCTTCTGGGACTTCAGAGAAACGTTTCAGTCCCTTTTGCCTGGGAAACTGGCTCTGCATCCCTCCGTCAAGGTCATCTTCTCTACAGGACCACTGCATTTCCCTGACTGCATCACACATTGCAGTGTGTAATTTGTTGGCGTTGCCTTGATGCTTCGATCAGCAACTTATTAAGCACTGAAAGCTGATTCGTGGCGACCCGAGAGCCTGCGTCTTTTCAGGGGGGGAGGGGGGGGGAAACCAGGGGTGAGGGGGGAAAGGAAAGGAGGATGCTCAGAAGTTACCACAATGACATCCTTGCATGATAGTGGCTTCCTTTTAGATAAGGGCATTTCATATATTCATTTTATCTCTGTAAGGATCCGCAGGCCTTCGTAGAAACTCATGTTCACTTGAATGAGAGATCAAAGATTAGGGATTGGAGAAGACGACGCTTGGAATGGCTTTCGTGCCCTTTTATGACTGCCCTAAATGATGCGGAGAGATCTCCCTTCCAAAGGGTCAGCGTAAAAATCACCAACCCGTTTTACCCGAAGGATGAGTTAAAATTTATAGCTATGATATAGTATTAATTATAGCTTTAATTTCCCCTTACTTTGCTATCGATAAAAAGGCTGGCCTACAGATCTGCAGAGGTGGGATTCAGCTGGTTCTGACCAGTTCTGCAGAACCAGTAGCGAAAATTTTGAGTTTTCCATTTATGCCATCCTTTTAGCTTATAAACACAAGAACATTGGCTCCCTGATTCATCTCTGGAAGTTGTTTGGGAGGTGGTGGTGGGGGCATGTTGATGTTGTTGGCTAAAGAGTGATTTTTCTAACAACCAAAGAAAGTAAATCTTTGGCTGAACATGTGTTAACTTCAGCTGTCTGTTTGAGGAGGAAAAACAGGCCTGGTTTTAAAAGCCTGTTTTGCTTTTAATGTTGCCCGGAGACCTCCATGGAAAGCAACTGGGGTGCAGATAAGCAACTGCTAAAGACAAGCAATGGCCTATTAAACAGATTCTCCTCCTGGGATATTCAACTGGCTCTGATGCGACGTGAAAGCTCTGATGTTAGAGGAAACGACAGAATCCCCCACCAGACGACTGGAGATGGGTAAGCAAGGGTGATCTAATTAGGGCTTGCCGTTGGGGGGCAATTTGTAGGATCTCCCCATCAGTCCAGGGACCCGGTGGCTCAGTGGCTAAGATGCTGAGCTTGTAGATCAGAAAGGTCTGCAGTTCGGCGGTTCGAATCCCCAGCACTGCGTGACTGAGTGAGTAATCTAGTTTATACTTGTGGCAGCTCCACAGTATCAATGAAGATGTAATGTGTGCCTATTTTCAATACATAATATACATCTCCATCTCCATCTACACATACACATACACATCTATATATCTATACATCTACATCGATATATCTCCCAAATATTGCTCCTAGGGTAATGGCCAGTCAGATGTTTCTGTCCAAGGGACCGAGAAGGAAAGAGCAACGCTTATGGGTCTGTGTCTCTCTTTCTCCATTGCAGGTTCAGCTGTTTTTACTGCTGATGAGTATGAAACAGAAATTAGTACGAATCACCTTTTAATTAATCCTTGACAAGACTTTCTTAATTGCACCATGTCAGTTTCTGGGCAGGCGAAAGAGAAGAGGGCATTTTTTTACTCGTTTCTTTTCTTTAAAAACAATAAGGACACCTTGGGGTCAAATTCCTAAACTATGGGGACACACCTTTTATTGCATTCCTGGGAACAAGATAGCATGAATGGAATGAAATATTTCCTTCCTCCTTCTCTCCCTCCTTCCCTCCCCCCCTCTTCTTTCTTTCTTTCTTTCTTTCTTTCTTTCTTTCTTTCTTTCTTTCTTTCTTTCTTTCTTTCTTTCTTTCTTTCTTTCTTTCTTTCTTTCTTTCTTTCTTTCTTTTCCTTCCTTCCTTCCTCCCTCTCTCCCTCCGTTTTCTCTTCTTTCTTTCTTTCTTTCTTTCTTTCTTTCTTTCTTTCTTTCTTTCTTTCTTTCTTTCTTTCTTTCTTTCTTTCTTTCTTTTCCTTTCCTTCCTTCCTTCCTTCCTTCCTCCCTCCCTCCCTCCCTCCCTCCCTCCCTCTCCCCTTATTCCCTCTCTCCCTTCTTTCTTTCTTTCTTTCTTTCTTTCTTTCTTTCTTTCTTTCTTTCTTTCTTTCTTTCTTTCTTTCTTTCTTTCTTTCTTTCTTTCTTTCTTTCTTTCTTTCTTTCCCAGGTGAGCCCATGACTCTGGAAGTTTCTGGTGATGTCCTATCCAGTTATTAGCCATATCTAACTTCGCTCTCCTTTTCAAACCAAAGCCATTTGGTGAGGCTCCTTCAGTTTTTTTTCTTTTCCCTTTATAGAACACCTCCTTAAAAAATATCAAAGGTTGAATAAACTTTTAATTGATTTGCCGAGATCCTTTGCTGAGTAGAACTCCTGAGCTTCTTTGAAGAACAAAGAATTGGGATTTTAGCAAGTCATGGATCTTCTGAGCTTACGCTTGCCACAAGGGATCAACCTCCATCATCACACCGGGGACCCAAGTCTCAGCAGCCTGCTTGATACATCACACTAAACCATCATGTCATTTGCTTTTTGCTTTAGAAGGCTCAACCCATGGTGATTTATTCAATAAATCAGAATTTGACAATGCACAGCTTAGTGCGAGAGAGGAACCCAGTTGACAATTGTGGCCCTGTTTTCAGAACTACCCCTCCTCCCACTCCACTGAGAGTCATCTGGCACTCTTGAGCTGCTGTAGGTCACTTAACAACATCTGTCCAGCTGGAAGACTTGTTGCAATGGGAGCTGTCCACGGTGCTGCATTCAGCCAGGAGCTGTCCATGGTGCTACATAGGGCCTGCTGGATTTTAGCTGTCGACAGTCCATCCTAAATGAAAACCCAATAGAGAATTTTAGTGAAGCAGATATTTACCTAATTATTCATGTAATTACAGCAGCAAGACTATTGCTTGTCCAAAATTTGGAAGTCAAAAGAAATTCCAAATGATGAAGCAATAATAGATAAAAAATTTCAATGCGCTGAACTAGACAGTTTGACATTAGAATTGAAAGAACGAGACGTATCAGAATACTATAAAGTATGGATCAATTTCTATGTATGGAGGGATATGAAAGGAAGTCTATAAAATGTAAATTAGAATCTAAGACATAATTGAAATGCAGTACAATGAATAAGATATAACACGACACAAAGACTAAATGTAAATATGTGTATGTATGTATGTATGTATGTATGTATGCATGCATGTATATAAATGCTTATATTGCTTAATGATTTTTTCAAGTATAAAATGTAAAGAGTGATATGTATGTGAAAGAAAGTCCACCAGGTTCAAGACTTTCTTTAATGTTTATTTTCAATAAAAAAAAAATTAAAAAAGAAAGAAAGAAAACCCAATAGGGAAGATCCTATTTGGTGATTGTCTAACAGCAGATTCTTTGCAAATGGCTGTTACAGGAGAACATGGATTGCAACTGAAGCTGGCCATGTCATTTAATGGGGTGAAAATTAATCTTTGCAGTTTTTTGGGGGGGAGGGGTTCTAAAAATACGCACCATTCTTTACGCCAAGAATTCAAATTTGCTGTTGTTTTTGCAATTGCACAACGTTTAGCCTTGGCATGGTAAATCCACGCCTGATCATACACGAATACTGTTAATTTTATCTTCTCAAAATTACACCTTGTGCTACAAAAAAT
Organism: Notechis scutatus; assembly: GCF_049901735.1. Taxonomy (NCBI): domain Eukaryota; kingdom Metazoa; phylum Chordata; class Lepidosauria; order Squamata; family Elapidae; genus Notechis; species Notechis scutatus. Next base: position 878,891 of record NC_142019.1, on the reverse strand, counting down.
AAAAGCAGAAAGGATAAGCTTGCAATAAATATGTAGTCACTTGAATTGCATTGACTCCTGATTTCCTGCACTTGACAGCCTGATGGGCTATGTCAAAGGCCTCTCTCACTTCATTTGTCTTTTTTTAAAAAAAATCATCATCTTGGCCGTTTGCTATGTATGCATCTAGAGTTGGCTACTATAAAAGCACAAGGGTACAATAAGAGAGAAAGCTGATGAGAAGGGATCTTTCTCAACCATGGAGTCTTGAAGATGGGTGGACTTCAAGTCCCAGAATTCCCCAGCCAGCCATGCTGCTGTAGAGATCAAAAGGTTTTGTACTTTTAACCTTGCCTCTCTGGGATGCCCAACCATCTAAGGGTCTCCTGCTTGAGCAGGGAGTTAGAATAGAAATTGAATTAGAATAGAAATTGAATTAGAATAGAAATAGAATTAGAATAGAAATAGAAGAGAAGAGAATAGAATTAGAATAGAATTAGAATAGAATTAGAATAGAATAGAATAGAATTAGAATAGAAATAGAATAGAATTAGAATAGAAATAGAAATAGAAATAGAATAGAATTAGAGTAGAATAGAATAGAATTAGAATAGAAATTGAATTAGAATAGAAATAGAATAGAATTAGAATAGAATAGAATAGAATAGAATAGAATTAGAATAGAAATAGAAATAGAATAGAATTAGAATAGAAATAGAAATAGAAATAGAAATAGAATAGAATAGAATAGAATTAGAATAGAAATAGAAATAGAATAGAATAGAAATAGAATAGAATAGAATTAGAATAGAAATAGAATAGAATAAGAATAGATTAGAATAGACTTAGAATAGAAATAGAATAGAACAGAATAGAATTAGAATAGAATAGAAATAGAATAGAATAGAATAGAAATAGAATAGAAATAGAATAGAAATAGAATAGAATAGAATAGAATAGAATAGAAGTAGAATAGGATAGGATAGAATAGAATAGAAATAGTATAGAAATAGAATTAGAATAGAATAGAAATAGAATAGAATTAGAATAGAAATAGAATAGAATAAGAATAGAATAGAATAGAAATAGAATAGAATTAGAATTAGAATAGAAATAGAATAGAATTAGAATAGAAATAGAAATAGAAATAGAAATAGAATTAGAATAGAAATAGAAATAGAAATAGAATAGAATTAGAATAGAATAGAATAGAAATAGAATAGAAATAGAATAGAATTAGAATAGAAATAGAATAGAATTAAAATAGAAATAGAAATAGAAATAGAATAGAATAGAATAGAATTAGAATTAGAATAGAATAGAAATAGAATAGAAATAGAATTAGAATAGAATAGAAGTAGAATAGGATAGAATAGAATAGAATTAGAATAGAAATACTGTAGAAATAGAAATAGAATAGAATAGAAATAGAATAGAATTAGAACAGAATAGAGAAAATAAGTGAATAGAATAGAATAGCAGAGTTGGAAGGGACCTTGGAGGTCTTCTAGTCCAACCCCCTGCTTAGGCAGGAAACCCTAGGCCATTTTGGACAAATGGTTGTGCAATCTCTTCTTAAAAAACTTCCAGTGAATTGGAAATCTCATTATGCTGGGATAATCATCCTTTTGGGAAGCAGGAGCCCGGGGGAAGAAAACCAGCTTCCACGCTGGTGAAACGGAGACCAAGGGTTGCCGTGCTTGGTGATGATGGAGCATGCACACCGCCCCCCCTCAAAGCCATCATGTTGACAATTTGCTCCCAGCCCCTTCTGCTTGAAGATCCTTGGCTCTCTTCCTTGAAACGTTCACGCCTTCTTCAATTAAACTGTCTCACCCCCACCCTCTACTCCCCCTCCTCCCAGAGAAGAGGGGGGAGGAAGGAGAAAGCTGCCATTGGGGCTATTAGCATGAATAATTATGCAAATGCTTCAGGGAGCTGAATGTCCATCACTAGACGTAATTAATGCTTCTGGTGCCGCGCAGTGAGAGATTATTCCTTTTCAATTTGTTCCTTTTCCTTCTGCCGTGTCTGAGATGGTGAATGGGGTGGAGTTGCTTTGGAGTGGAGGGGGGGGAGAAGGGAGATATGTTGGGGGTTCATTTGCATAATGAAAAGTTCTGCTAGGTGTGCATGAATGAGGAATAGCCAGGGAACAAAAATTTGGAGAAAAGGAAACTAGAAGCCAGCAGAGAGAGAGAGAGAGAGAGAAACCAACGTTTCGGCTACGGGTTGGTTGGAAGAAATATCCTTCTGGGTTCAGTTCAGTAGTGAAATGCTACCGGTTTGCACCGGTTCAACAGAACCGGTAGCAAAAATGGCTATCGGTTCGGCCCAAAGGGTCGTTAAAAAGCACAGGGATTGGCTCTCCCACCACTAGGGAAGCTGGTAGAATCCCACCACTGGTTCAGTTCCAAGTGGGGAGGAAGACCCTGGAAACATGAAGGCTGTTTGGAAAGATGGTTTAATGGTGGAGGGGATCACATGCCTTGGGCGAAGACAAAAAAAAAGGGGAAGAGATGCTGAGAGTCCCTGGGTTTTATTCCTTCTCTGGCCTTGAATTTCCTGGGGGCACAGGAAGAGCATCCTGATTGCTTGCTGTCAGAGGTCATAACTAGCTTGGTAGGTTGTCCCTGTGCTAAGTTTGGTTGAATCTTGCTGAGTGATGCAATGAAGGGTAATGAAATGGTTCTGCCTGAAGGGGATAGATCTTTGTTATGTAGGATAGACTGTCCCAGGCCTTAATGGCCCATGATCAAAGGTGGGGGAGGGGCTGAGTTTCTGCCTCTCTGAATTTCTACTTCTCTTTTAGGGGAAACATTCTGCCCTTTTTAGTACTGTATATCCTAAAATATTTCATTTCTCTTGGAGAAGGGTGGGTTTTAACTTCCAACAGGCCCTTCACAAGCTGTATACATACAGGTAGTCTTCAACTTAAAGCAGTTCATTTAGGGACCATTTGGAGGTACAATAGCACAGAAAAAAAAGTGGATTTATGGCCACTTTTCACACCTTATGACTGTCGCAGCATCCTCTTGCTCACGTGATTTCCATTTGGATGCTTGACAACTGATTCACGTTTAATATGATGGTTGCAGTGTCCTGTCTTTTGTGACCTTTGGACAAGGTGTCCCTAACTTAACAACCGCAGTGCTTCACTTCACAAACGTGGCAAGAGATGTCGCCAAACGAGACCAAACTCACGTAACACATTTCTCACGAAGCCACCGAAATGTTGGGCTCCATTGTGGTTGAGGAACAAACCTACCTGCATGTATGTTTCTTTAGCAGGTGACTGGATTTATTGACTGCACCGTTCCTGCCTCAGGCCCTTTCCCCACAGCCCCGCAGCGCTTCTATCAAGGTCCTTTTTTTCATGGGCAGTCCAAGATTTGACCCTGTGCTCTGCCTTTCATCTGCAAAGACCTCTCCGGCATGGCACTCACTTTTCTAATGGAGCAGAAAGCATTTTGGCATTCAAAGGCCCCTTTAAAAAAAAAAAAAAGAGTTGCCCCAGGGTTTGGAAGAGAAAGGAAGCATCTTAGGTTTAGGAGGCTGTACAAATATGCCAGCAGGCACATACAAAGATCTAGTTCCATACTACTGGGATACAAAGTGATTTACAAAACCCTTTGGACAGACAAATGGTTGCAAAGCCGGTAGAGCTGGATTCTGGAGAAACTGATGGGCAGAGATTAGGAGAGACAAATCTTTTAGCATCAAAAGCAGTGGTGGGATTCAATTTTCTTTTTTACTACTGGTTCTGTGGGTGTGGCCGGGGAAGGATACTGTAAAATCTCCAGTCAGAGGTGGTATTTGCCGGTTTTCCAAACTACTCAAAATTTCTACTACCGCTTTTCCAGAACTGGTCAGAACCTGCTGAATACCCACCTCTGATCAAGAGGAACCTTTGAAAAATTGTGACCTTCACAGATGAAGCAGAAGGTCACAAGGAGCGATAAAGGGCGAGTTATCTTTCAATTGTATGGCTGTGAAAGTTGGACCATAAGGAAGGCTGAGCACCAAAAGAATGGAGGCCTTTGGACTCTGGCGCTGGAGAAGACTCCTGCATGTCCCTTGGATTGCAAGGCGATCCAACTGGTCAGTCCTGGAGGAGATCCACCCTGACTGCTCTTGAGAAGGCCAGATCCTGAAGATGAAACTCAAAGACTTTGGCCACCTCACGAGAAGAAAGGACTCCCTGGAGAAGAACCTAATGCTGGGAACGATGGAGGGCAATAGAAGACGAAGAAGGGGACGACAGAGAAGGAGGTGGCTGGATGGAGTCACTGAAGTAGTTGGTGTGAGTTTAAATGGACTCCAGAAGATGGTAGAGGACAGGAAGGCCTGGAGGGACGTTGTCCATGGGGTCGCGTTGGGTTGGACACGACTTGGCAACTAACAACAACAATCCTTCAATGGAAGGTTTGAAAGCTGAGAAAAGATCATTGTGGTCAAGAATGTTGCCATGCCAATGCGGGTGGCAGTTTCTCCATTGAAGAGGTGCTTGGTCTACTGACCAAATCAACAAGGGATAACTACGGAGGTCAAAAGAGTGGCCCAGCCTTTGGTATTGGCAGGAACCCCATGCAAGTCTTCCCAAGCTTCTATCTTCCCAAGCTACAAACTCTGAGCAGAAATGAGTTATGGTTTCCGTTCCCAACCCCGTTAAGTTGACCAGAAGGTTTTCTGGAGAACACCACTGGTGTGAAATTAGAATGGGTGGGCTTTGAGTTGACTCACCTCACACTTCAGAAACCTTCATCTGGGTTGCTAGAAGGAGAGAGAGGGACGCCCTCCCTCCATCCCATCCCCATTTCTGGTCAAAATTGGTCTTTCTTTGTTTCTGGTGCCCTTTGGAGCTATCTGGCTCGCTTAGCTAATTCGTTAAAGAAAGGAGAAGTATGAGTGGTTGTCCAGGGAATGGAAGGAGACCCGTCACAAACATTGCATTAGACCATGGTGGGATTTTGTTTTTTGTTCAGTTGCTACAGCAACCCTAGCATCAATATTGCAACCCAGGGTTTCAAGAAAAACGAATAATCCTTTGGCAGCTACAGGCAGGCACACAATTCTGTTCTGGCCCAGGCTTGGCTCCAGGAAGGGGCGGGGCTGCTTTGTAAAACACCATTAAACTTAGAATTTGCCTTTACGGAGGGTTTTATTGCTTTATATATATCTATGGAGATTCTCCGTCCTCCAGGTCACGGTGGTCCGAAAGGTGCTTTTTTTCAAGAGGCACCTGGACTTTCTTGGGTTTGGCTTTGAAGACGCTTCGCTTCTCATCCAAGAAGCTTCATCCGTTCTGACAGAAGGGAAATTCCTTATTCAGAGCTGAAGAAGCTTCTTGGATGAGAAGCGAAATGTCTTCAAAGGAAAACCAGAACGTCCAGTCGCCTCTTGAAAAAAAAAAAAAAAAAAAGCACCTTTGGGATATTGCTTTATATATTTTGGCATCTTTTGCCAGCCAGAAAGAGTTTGCTGAAGTGAAGTTCAACTCTACCAACTTGAGTGGGGTTTTTTTTTCTTTCCAATCTTGGAGGCTTGAAGATGTGTGGACTTCAAACTCCCAGAATTCCCCAGCCAGCAAAGAATTCTGGGAGTTGAAATCCGCACATTCTTCTAGGTTCCCACGTTGAGAAACACTGAGGTGACGCACAAAGCTGAAAAGCTCCCGCCATTCCCCATTCTGGAAGGGTGAAATTGACACAACTTTCTGAGATTGACAAACCGACTTCTCTGATGAGAGAAAGCAGAACAAATCTACATTGATTGGTACCTTGTGGAATTTCTTGTGCAGAAATGAAAAACAAATTAACATGATTTATGCTTTTGATGTTCAGATAGGCTGAGATTATAGAAAGAAGAAAAGCATCCTGTAACTTGAGAGAGAAAGCTTGAAATAGGATTTGTCCTTATAACTGCTGTGAAGAACAGCGGTGGCCGCTTTATACTTTATATCTTGCTTTATATCTTTTGTGTCTGCATAATTTTGGGTCGTTCTTTTCCCCCTTGATTCTATTTTTTTTTATATAAAATGTGCAGTGTGAAGAAAAGAGGAAGAAAAACACCACTGACCCTGGGAAATGGCTGCAACCCGAGCTTAAATCCCACATCAAAGTCCTGTTCGAAGGGCTGGTTTTGCTCCTCTGAAAAAGCCAGATTGCCATTTTGATAAAGGGATTCCATCCAGGGAGGGAGGGAGGGAGGGAAAGGGTTGAGCTCCAGGGGATGTTGGTGGAATGGCAAGCAAGGAAGGACAATCATGCAGAGTAAATATAATGCAATTCTCTACCTTTCCTTTCCTTTCTTTTCCTTTCCTTTCCTTCCCTTCCCTTCCTTTCCTTCCTTTCCTTCCCTTCCCTTCCTTTCCTTCCCTTCCTTTCCTTTCCTTTCCTTTCCTTTCCTTTCCTTTCCCTTCCTTTCCTTCCCTTTCCTTTCCTTTCCTTTCCTTTCCTTTCCTTTCCTTTCCTTTCCTTTCCTTTCCTTTCCTTCCTTTCCTTCCCTTCCCTTCCCTTCCTTTCCTTTCCTTTCCTTTCCTTTCCTTTCCTTTCCTTTCCTTTCCTTCCCCTTTCCCTTCCTTTCCTTTCCTTCCCTTCCCCTTCCCTTCCCTTCCCTTCCCTTCCCTTCCTTTTCCTTTCCTTTCCTTTCCTTTCTTTCCCTTCCCTTCCCTTCCTTTCCCTTCCTTTCCCTCTGTTTCCTTTCCTTTCCTTTCCTTTCCTTTCCTTTCCTTTCCTTTCCTTTCCTTTCCTACTGTTTCCTTTCCTTTCCTTTCCCTTCCCTTCCTTTCCCTTTCTTTTCTTCTGTTTCCCTTCCCTTCCTTTCCTTTCCTTTCCTTTCCTTTCCTTTCCTTTTCTTTCCTTCTGTTTCCTTTCCTTTCCTTTCCCTTCCCTTCCTTTCCTTCTGTTTCCTTTCCTTTCCTTTCCTTTCCTTTCCTTTCCTTTCCTTTCCTACTGTTTCCTTTCCTTTCCTTTCCCTTCCTTTCCTTTCCTTTCCTTTCCTTCTGTTTCCCTTCCTTTCCTTTCCTTTCCTTTCCTTTCCTTTCCTTTCCTTCTGTTTCCTTTCCTTTCCCTTCCCTTCCTTTCCTTTCCACCTCCTCCCCTTTCCCTTCCTCTCCCCTCTTTCTTTCCTTTCTCCCTCCCTCTCCCTTTTTCTTTTTCTCCTCCCTCCTCCTCCCTGCCTGCCTCCCTCCTTCCTCCATGAGGAAAGGAGAAACTCAGGGCCCACATGGGCAGAGAACGGCTTGAAATATTATTAAATTGTCAGAATAGATGTCAGCCTTTGCTGGCATTCATAGAGCAAACATGGCTGTATTTGAACATTTTGGGCATGCGTCTCATCCCATGCTGGTGTTTTGACCATCTTAATTTTTACTCTTAATTTGAATGTTTTTATCTATGCTCTTATACTATGGTAAGCCAGCCAGAGGAGATTGAGACATGTGGCATAAATAAATAACTCTGTATTATACACAGACACACATCCACGAACAACCAAAACCCGCCAAGAGCTGGCAAATTATTGGTAGAAGTTATTGGCTTACTGGCTGAAAATGAAAGTTTTCCTTTATAGGATGATCTTTCCATGATTTATTTCTTTTTTTTTTTTTTGGAGTGGGTTTCCCATTCCTGTTTTTTTTCTATTTCGTTTTGCCTTTTCTTCCCTCCCTGAGAGCACTTTGTAGAAGTTGCAAAAGCACAAAAGGAGACGATCATCCTTCAGCCAGAAGAACAAATCAATAAAGATGAAACAGGAAGAGAGAGACCACGGAGGAGAACAATCGAAACCAAGATTAAACAACAGTAGCATCAAATGGTTGTTTGAACAGGAACACAGCCTGGGTTGGGTCTGAAGCTGAGTTTTAGCTCAGAAGCTGGAGAGAGAAGAGGGGAAGAAAATCTTAACCGGTCCAAGGTTGGGAAGGAACCGCTGCTGGAGCTGAGGGACCTCTTGCTCTCATCAAGAAACCTGGAAAAATCACTTGACTTCTCTTGATGATATCCAATGCAACGGAGACCACCAGTTTTCGGGGGAATTGATCCCCATTATTGATCTGTTCCTATTGTTAGGGTGTGTTTTTCCCCCTAATATTCCATTGGGTCCTTACTTCCTTGAAAGTTGAAGCCAATTCTTACTCCTTGATTTTTTGGGGGAGACGATTTGTAACTTTCTCCTCCAACCTTTGAGATATTTGAAGAAGAGGGTTGCATTTCTGCCCCCATCCTGGCTTCTTCCCCAAGGCTAAAGGTTCCCGATGCCTTCCCTCTTTCTTCCTTGGAGAGCCAGCCCTTTGAGGTAGACCGGGACGAGGAAAGCAGAATGACGAACATTAATCCTGCTTTTAGGAGGTTACAGTTAACACAGTAACTGGCAGGTCAGGAAGGCACCTCCCTCCCTGCATCTTCAAGGGAACCAGGGAGGGTGAGGTCGGAGATGCTCCCTCAAATTACGGGTTGAATTCAAAGGTCTTTAGTATGAATGTTATCTTGGCGGTTCGGTTCCTTGAGGCTATTCCTATAGTATTGCTCATTATAAGGACATGATTAATTTGTTGTCTGCTTTTGTTTCATCTTCTGTCTCTTTCATGTTCACATTTCTTGCTTGTTCCTCCCTCCCTCCCTTTCCTTTCTCCCTCCCTCCCTCCCTCCCTCCCTCTTCCAGCCCCCCTTCCTTCCCTCCCTCCCTTCTTCTTTTGGCCTCTCCCACCCTTCTCTCCCTTCCTTTCCTTTCTCCCTCCCTCCCTCCCTTTCTTTCCTTTCTCCCTCGCCCCTTCCTCTCCCGGCCTCCTTTCTCTCCCACCCTTCCCTCCCTTCCCTCCCTCCCTCCCTCCCTTTCTTTCCTTTCTCCCTCCCTCCCTCCCTCCCTTCCTCTTCCAGCCTCCCTTCTCTCCCACCCTTCTCTCCCTTCCTTTCCTTTCTCCCTCTCTCCCTCCCTCCCTCCCTTTCTTTCCTTTCTCCCTCCCTCCCTCCCTTCTTCTTTCGGCCTCCTTCTCTCCCACCCTTCTCTCCCTTCCTTTCCTTTCTCCCTCCCTCCCTCCCTTCCTTCTTTCCTTCCCCTCCCTCCCTTCCTCTTCCAGCCTCCCTTCTCTCCCACCCTCTCCTCCCTCCCTCCCTCCCTCCCTCCCCCTTCCTCTCCCGGCCTCCTTTCTCTCCCACCCTTCTCTCCCTTCCCTCCCTCCCTCCCTCCATTCTCTTTCTCCCTCCCTCCCTCCCTTCCTCTTCCAGCCTCCCTTCTCTCCCACCCTTCTCTCCCTTCCTTTCTTTTCTCCCTCCCTCCCTCCCTCCCTTCTTTCCTTTCCCCCTCCCTCCCTTTCTTTCTCCCTCCCTCCCTCCCTTCTCTCCCTTCCTCCCTCCCTTTCCTTTCTCCCTCCCTCCCTTCCTTTCCTTTCTCCCTCCCTCCCTTCTTTTCTTTTCTTCCTTCCTTCCCCTTCTTCCTCTCTGCTTTCTGCTTTAGAGCAGAGATCACGGAAGCCAGATTTTGAATTATTTGCAAAATGCAGAAACAGATGTTTCTTTAGTCTCTCTCTCTCTCTCTCTCTCTCTCTTTCCCTCCCCTATGTGTCAAAGTTTAATATTGTCTTTCACGCAGGGGAGGCCCTGGCCAAGACGCCCCTGGCCAATGGTTCAAGTTAACAAATGTGCATTATTTATGTAATAAATTGGAACTGGTAATTTTTTTTTGTTTTGTTAGAAAAATGGGGGCTCTTTCTACAATTCAGGTTGTGCCTGAGGGGCCAAGTTCTGCACGGAGCAGGTGTTACTCTGTTTTCTCTTCATGGTCATTCTTAATATTTCTCCGCAGAAGCCTTTGTGCTTATTATTTATTAGACCTAAATATTCTCGCTCACAGCCATCGTGGCACGGAAGGCAACATGTTTCATATTTAACGCTACCGAGGCGGGTGACACAAAGCTAAATGCAAGGCTTGGGGAAAAAAAAGGGGGTTTGTGGGCTGTGAGCAGACCCTCTGCATTCCTTTCCTGGCTGCTATCACTCCAAGTTATTGGATCAAAACCCTTGGGGGGGTGTGTGTGTGTGGACCCTTGACTGTGAGGGGAAAGCAGAAAGAAAATGTAATTGAGAAAGGAAAGGAGGAGTAAGAGGAAAATTAAATCATTAAAGGACATGTTCGGGTTAACAATAACAACAGCTCGATGCTAAAATGATTTTAAAATAATAATAATAATTGGGGATGGAGGAGAGCTAGCAGGGGGCGCTGTTTCTGATGTTGGGTGACCAGGGGGTGTGTGGTTAGGTGTTGGGTGTCTGGGTGTTGGATGTGGTGGTGGTTAGCACAATAAAGCACGCTGGGAGGTTGTAGCCTCCAGCGCTGACTCCGCATGGAATTCCCACTCGCTGTGTTCCAAGGAATCGGACTGTGAGTAAAGACTGGTTGCTGTGTGAAGGTGTGGTGGTTTTTCTCCCGCTCTGTGCTGTGTGGTTCCACCCTTGGTCCGGCCCTGGACCTTTGAGACACTCTGCAGTTGTTCAGGAATCAACAGGTGGATCTACAAGGAGGAAACGGGGTTTGAATGGTGGCGTCATTCCACTGCGGGGTGGGAGGTCATTGTGTGTTGGACTCTTCTGGATATTCCCGAGCTGCTTCTTCATGTCCAAGGAGTCCTCAGGAAGCGTGCTTTCATGGGATAAATCTCAGGATTATCTCCTTGCAAGAGATGGTCTCGCCTAACTTCCAGTGGTGGGATTCGACTGGTGTAACAACTGGTTCAGTGAGTGTGCGCCAGAGGTGGCATTCAGCTGGTTCTGACCAGTTCTGGAGAATTGGTAGCAGAAATTTTGAGTAGTTTGGAGAACCGGCCAATCCCACCTCTGACTGACCCCACCAACCCCATCTATTCTCTTCCTCCCATCGAGTCCCAGCTGATCGGCTGGGTCTTCTTTGGTTGCCCTGCCCAGGAGAACGGAGCTGGAAAGCAGGTCAGTGGGATGGGGAGCAGAGGTGGTATCCAGCAGGTTCTGACCAGTTCTGGAGAACCAGTAGTGGAAATTTTGAATAGTCCAGAGAACCGGCAAATCCCACCTCTGACTGGCCCCACCAACCCCATCTCTTCTCTGCCTCCCGAGTCTCAGCTGATCGGCTGGATCCTCTTTGGTTGCCCTGCACAGGAGAACGGAGCTGGAAAGCAGGTTAGTGGCGTGGGGAGGGAATGGGGATTTTGCAGTATCCTTCCATTGCCAGGCCCAGCAAGCCACGTCCACAGAACCAGTGGTAATTTTTTTTTGGGAATCCCACCACTGGTGTTGTGCAGCATTTAGAAACCACCCATTTTCAGTGCTAAAACTGACCTTCTGCACAACACATATCAGCTGGGCTGCAAACACAGACTGGGGCAGGAGTGGCTGGGCGGGGCCAACTAATCGCCGGAACTACCAGTTCCCCCGAACCGGTCCGTACTGGCTGAATCCCACCCATTATCTTCCCAAACCATGAAATGCCCCCTCCCGCTTTCCACCATCTGGGATGGCACTTATGAATCACTTTGAAGAAAGCCCATCTTGGACAAAAAACCCCATTGCTTGTCATTCTCCTCATCCTGTTAACAAGGTCTCTCTCTGTGTGTGTGTGTGTGTGTGTGTGTGTAAATCCCAGCTGTTGTTATCCAGATGTTTGACTTGCATCCATGCTGCCTTGTCAACATTTTCATTCCCCAGGTTGCAGGAACAGCCACCGTCATGCTTGGAGAAGAAAAAAAGAGAGCGTATGACAAGGCTATCTTTTTAATATCTGGGTAATGCGAAGACGGCCAGGAGAGGCTTTGCTTCTTCTATCCGGCATCAAGAAAACATTTGCTGAAATTAACATTCGGGGAAATTAACGAGTCTGGGAATACAGCTGGGGGAAAAAAAAATGGAAGAGAAGCCTTTTCGGTTCATCCCGACATCTAATTTATCGACGTTCCTGTCACCGGCGATGTTGATGGCGCTCTCTGAGATGGCCTCCTTAGATTCATGGAGAACGTTCTTGAGGAATCATTAGCCATAATGCTTAAATATATCTTCGGTGCTCAAAAGCAGTCAGCTTCACTGAGGAGTAATTGCTTTCAAAGTGGCGTATGGCTTCACACAGAAGCCTCCGCGGGCTGTGTCAGAACACCATGAAAACGTGTGTAACGGCACAAGCAGACATAGTCTGAATAGAGTTGGAAGGGAGGAGGAGGAGGAGAACCCTATGTGATGACCCAAAGGGGCGTGGCACCAAGGCAACACAGTCAGATAATCAGTAGGAGTCCCTTTATTAGCTCCAATTTTGCCTCAATGTCCTGGTTACCTTCTGGGCTGGAGAAAAACTCTGCCAGGAAAAGCCTTTGGCTGCAGAGAATCAAGTCCAAAACATGGTCAACACAAACCGTAACTTAAAGTCCAATCATGCCAAATTGAGGTAATTAGTTTGGCAGGGCAGGAGCAAGAATTTCTGACATGAAGGCATGACAAAACTCACATGGTTGGGAAGACGCCAGGAACACAGATAAGCCATGACAACACAGGATAAAGTCACATTTGCTCCCAGCAGCCTGCTGCATGCAGCCTGCCTTTCTCATCAACTGTCTTCCCAGCTGTGGCTAATGAAGGGAATCAGGGCCCTTTCCTCCCCCGTAAGCCATGCAACCCACGTTGCTCCCTTCTCCGTTCCTCCCTGCATACCCTAGGATGAAGAGGGAGTGGGCCTGGGTCTTCCTCTGAACTCCCTCTCCCTTGTTCTACCTCTCTTCTCCTCTGCCCAGCTGGACTTTGTCCTTCCTCCACAGCCAATGGAGTCACACTCCCGCTCCCTGTCAGCTCTCTGGCTTCCTCCTCGGATTCAGACTCTGACAGGGGCATGAAGGGTGATTCAGCCTTTTCTTAAAAAACCTCCAGTGTTGGAGCATCCGCAACTTCTGGAGGTAAGTCGTTCCACTGATGGATTGTTCTCACTCTTAGGAAATTTCTCCTTAGTTCTGGGTTGCTTCTCTTCTTGTTTAGTTTCCATCCATCGCTTCTTGTTTTGCATTCGGTGCTTTGGAAACTAAGTTGGCCCTCCCTCTTCTTTGTGGCAGCCCCTCAAATACTGGACCACTGCTATCATGTCCCCCCTTCTTTTCTCCAAACTAGTCAAAGCCAAAACCTGCAGCTGTTCTTCATATGTTTCAGTCTCCAGGCCTTTAATCATCTTAGTTGCTCTTCTCTGCACTTTTTCCAAAGTCTCAACAACTGGTTTTTTTTTTAATGTGGGGACCAAAACTGGATGAATTATTCTAAGTGTGGTCTTACCAAGGCCTTATGAAGTAGCACTAACACTTCACGTGATTCTGATTCTACGCCCCTGTTCATACAACCTGTTCTGACCCAGGCTTCATCAAACGTAATTAAACACAAACTTGTTTTAAAAGCAAAGCCTATTTTATTGCAACACTGGGAATTGCTTTCATTCCCAGCCAGAAGTAATCTTTAAATAGTTCCCCAAGATAAGCACCCACCTTTCAGCGCTGTGGAATGCTGCCAAAAACAGAAGTATCCAATTTAATTATAATAGAAACCAACTGAAGTACCAGAAAAAAACCAACCAGATTACACAGAGTTTCAAGGAGGACTCGGAACCGATCGAACTGCTTTGCTTCCTGCAAAGGTGTTGTCATTGAGGTCTGACTTTTATCCCTTATGGGAGGGGCAATCACCTCCCAGCCTCATTCCTGAGTCGCCCCTTCTGCTTCAGCTGCTCTTGCCTTCTAGCAGCTCTGCGCACACGCGCACTGGGAACAGGCTCCCCTGGGTCCTCTTCCTCGCTGCTGCCAGACTCCAGAGGCTCCGGAGGCAGCACCCCACTCCCAGGCAGTCCTGGCCCCATCTCTGCATCGGACGCAGGACCCTCATCCAAATTCTCCCCAGACTCCCTGACTGGTCCCCGTTCTTCCGCA